>NC_092716.1:166473977-166529254 GCF_047496885.1 Scyliorhinus torazame
TAGATCACATACAATAGCTATTGGCTGTGATAGTCATCGTTGGTGAAATGCAAATTGATTTGCTGTTTTAAGTATAAAATTCTGGTACCTGTTACCTAGCCTTCAGGAATTCAAATCTACATTTGTTAGCAAGTGACTGTCTTCCTGTGGGGGGGGAGGGGAGGGGGGGGAGGGGAGGGGAGGGGGGGGGGGAGGGGAGGGGAGGGGAGGGGGGGGGGGAGGGGGGGGGGAGGGGGGGGGAGGAGGGGGGGGGGGAGGGGGGGAGGAGGGGGGGGGGGGGAGGGGGGGGGGAGGGGGAGGAGGGGAGGGGGAGGGGGAGGGGGGGGGGGGGGAGGGGGAGGGGGAGGGGGGGGGGGGGGGGGAGGGGGAGGGGGGGGGAGGGGGGGGGGGGGAGGGGGAGGGGGAGGGGGGGGAGGGAGGGGGGGGGGGGGAGGGGGAGGGGGAGGGGGGGGGGGAGGGGGGGGGGGAGGGGGGGGGAGGGGAGGGGGGGAGGGGGGGGAGGGGGGGGGGGGGGGGAGGGGGAGGGGGAGGGGGGGGGGGGAGGGGGAGGGGGAGGGGGGGGGGGAGGGGGAGGGGGAGGGGGGGGGAGGGGGAGGGGGAGGGGGGGGGGAGGGGGAGGGGGAGGGGGGGGGGAGGGGGAGGGGGAGGGGGGGGGGAGGGGGAGGGGGGGGGGAGGGGGAGGGGGGGGGAGGGGGAGGGGGGGGGGAGGGGGAGGGGGGGGGAGGGGGGGGGAGGGGGAGGGGGAGGGGGGGGGAGGGGAGGGGAGGGGACGGGGGAGGGGGGGGGAGGGGGAGGGGGGGGGAGGGGAGGGGGGGGGGAGGGGACGGGGGGGGGGGGAGGGGAGGGGGGGGAGGGGGGAGGGGGGAGGGGGGGGGGGAGGGGAGGGGGGGGGGAGGGGGGGAGGGGGGGAGGGGAGGGGGGGGGAAGGGGGGAGGGGGGAGGGGGGAGTGGGGGGAGGGGTGGGGGGAGGGGGGAGTGGGGGGAGGGGTGGGGGGAGGGGGGAGTGGGGGAGGGGTGGGGGGAGGGGGGAGTGGGGGGAGGGGTGGGGGGAGTGAGGGGAGGGGGGGAGGTGGGGGGGGAGTGAGGGGAGGGGGGGAGGTGGGGGGGGTGGGGGGGTGGGGGGAGGGGGGGGAGTGGGGGGGGTGGGGGGAGGGGGGGGAGTGGGGGGAGTGGGGGGAGGGGTGGGGGGAGTGGGGGGAGTGGAGGGAGGGGTGGGGGGAGGGGTGGGGGGAGGGGGGGGGGGAGTGGGGGGAGTGGGGGGAGGGGGGAGTGGGGGGGGAGGGGTGGGGGGAGGGGTGGGGGGGGAGGGGTGGGGGGTGGGGGGGGGAGGGGTGGGGGGAGGGGTGGGGGGTGGGGGGGGGAGGGGTGGGGGGTGGGGGAGGGGAGGGGAGGGGTGGGGGGAGGGGGAGGGGTGGGGGGAGGGGTGGGGGGGAGGGGTGGGGGGGAGGGGGAGGGGAGGGGTGGGGGGGAGGGGGAGGGGAGGGGTGGGGGGAGGGGAGGGGAGGGGTGGGGGGAGGGGAGGGGAGGGGTGGGGGGAGGGGGAGGGAGGGGGGAGGGGAGGGGGGGAGGGGGAGGGGGGGAGGGGGGAGGGAGGGGGGAGGGGGGAGGGAGGGGGGAGGGAGGGGGGGTGGGGTGGGGGGGGAGGGGGGGGAGGGGAGGGGTGGGAGGGGAGGGGTGGGGGGGAGGGGAGGGGTGGGGGGGGAGGGGAGGGGTGGGGGGGGGAGGGGGGGGAGGGGACTGGTGGGGGGGGAGGGGAGGGGAGGGGTGGGGGGGGAGGGGAGGGGAGGGGAGGGGTGGGGGGGGAGGGGAGGGGTGGGGGGGGAGGGGAGGGGTGGGGGGAGGGGAGGGGTGGGGGGAGGGGAGGGGAGGGGTGGGGGGGGAGGGGAGGGGAGGGGTGGGGGGGGAGGGGAGGGGTGGGGGGGGAGGGGAGGGGTGGGGGGGGAGGGGAGGGGTGGGGGGGGAGGGGAGGGGAGGGGTGGGGGGGAGGGGAGGGGTGGGGGGGAGGGGAGGGGAGGGGTGGGGGGGGAGGGGAGGGGAGGGGTGGGGGGGAGGGGAGGGGTGGGGGGGAGGGGTGGGGGGGAGGGGAGGGGTGGGGGGGGAGGGGAGGGGTGGGGGGGGAGGGGAGGGGTGGGGGGGAGGGGTGGGGAGGGGTGGGGGGGAGGGGAGGGGTGGGGAGGGGGTGGGGGGGGGAGGGGGAGGGGAGGGGTGGGGGGGAGGGGAGGGGTGGGGAGGGGTGGGGGGGGAGGGGAGGGGAGGGGTGGGGGGGGAGGGGAGGGGTGGGGTGGGGGGGGGAGGGGTGGGGTGGGGGGGGAGGGGAGGGGGTGGGGGGGGAGGGGAGGGGAGGGGTGGGGAGGGGTGGGGGGGAGGGGTGGGGAGGGGTGGGGGGGAGGGGAGGGGTGGAGGGGAGGGGTGGGGGTGGAGGGGAGGGGTGGGGGGAGGGGTGGGGTGGAGGGGAGGGGTGGGGGGGGGAGGGAGGGGTGGGGGGGAGGGGGGGAGGAGGGGAGGGAGGAGGGAGGGGGGAAGGGGAGGGGGGTGGGGGGGAGGGGGGAGGAGGGGAGGGAGGAGGGAGGGGGGGAAGGGGAGGGGGGAGGGGGGGAGGGGGGGGTGGGGGGGAGGGGAGGGGAGGGGTGGGGGGAGGGGTGGGGGGGAGGGGAGGGGTGGGGGGGAGGGGAGGGGGGGGTGGAGGGGAGGGGTAGGGGGGGTGGGGGGGAGGGGTAGGGGTGGGGGGGAGGGGAGGGGTGGGAGGGAGGGGAGGGGTGGGGGGAGGGGAGGGGTGGGGGGAGGGGAGGGGTGGGGGGAGGGGAGGGGTGGGGGGGGAGGGGTGGGGGGAGGGGAGGGGTGGGGGGAGGGGAGGGGTGGGGGGGAGGGGTGGGGGGAGGGGTGGGGGGGAGGGGAGGGGTGGGGGGGGGAGGGGAGGGGTGGGGGAGGGGTGGGGTGGAGGGGAGGGGTAGGGGGGTGGGGGGAGGGGAGGGGTGGGGAGGGGAGGGGAGGGGTGGGGAGGGGAGGGGTGGGGAGGGGAGGGGAGGGGAGGGGTGGGGAGGGGAGGGGTGGGGGGGAGGGGAGGGATAGGGGGGTGGGGGGGAGGGGAGGGATAGGGGGGTGGGGGGGAGGGGAGGGGAGGGGTGGGGGAGGGGAGGGGAGGGGGGGGAGGGGAGGGGGGGAGGGGAGGGGAGGGGGGGGGACGGGGGGAGGGGAGAGGGGGGAGGGGAGAGGGGGGGAGAGGGGGGGAGAGGGGGGGAGAGGGGGGGAGAGGGGGGGAGGGGGGAGGGGGGAGGGGAGGGGGGGGAGAGGGGGGGGAGGGGAGAGGGGGGGAGGGGAGAGGGGGGGGGAGGGGAGAGGGGGGGGGAGGGGAGGGGGGGGGGAGGGGAGAGGGGGGGGAGGGGAGAGGGGGGGAGGGGAGAGGGGGGGAGGGGAGAGGGGGGGTGGGGAGAGGGGGGAGGGGGAGGGGGGGAGGGGAGGGGAGAGGGAGGGAGGGGAGAGGGAGGGGAGGGGGGAGGGGAGGGGGAGGGGAGGGGGAGGGGAGGGGGAGGGGGGAGGGGTGGGGAGGGGAGGGGGGAGGGGGGTGGGGAGGGGGGAGGGGGGAGGAGGGGAGGGGGGAGGGGGGAGGGGGGAGGGGGGGAGGGGGGGAGGGGGGAGGGGGGAGGGGGGGGAGGGGGGAGGGGGGGGAGGGGGGAGGGGGGGGGGTGAGGGGGGAGGGAGGGGAGGGGGGAGGGGGGGGAGGGGGGGGAGGGGAGGGGAGGGGGGAGGGGAGGGGGGAGGGGAGGGGGGAGGGGAGGGGAGGGGGGAGGGGAGGGGAGGGGGGGGGGAGGGGAGGGGGGAGGGGAGGGGAGGGGAGGGGGGGGAGGGGGGAGGGGAGGGGGAGGGGGGGAGGGGGGGGGGGTGGGGGGGAGGGGAGGGGGAGGGTGGGGAGGGGGGGGAGGGGGGGGGTGGGGGGGAGGGGTGGGGGGGTGGGGAGGGGGGGGAGGGTGGGGTGGGGGGGGGGGAGGGGTGGGGGGGGGGAGGGGTGGGGGGGAGGGGGTGGGGAGGGGTGGGGGAGGGGTGGGGGGGAGGGGGTGGGGAGGGGTGGGGGGAGGGGTGGGGGAGGGGTGGGGGGGGAGGGGGAGGGGGGGGGGGGGTGGGGGGAGGGGAGGGGTGGGGGGGGGGGGTGGGGGGGGTGGGGGGGGGTGGGGGGAGGGGTGGGGGGGGAGGGGTGGGGGGAGGGGTGGGGGTGGGAGGAGGGGGTGGGGTGGGGGGGGGGTGGGGTGGGGGGAGGGGTGGGGGTGGGTGGGGGGGGTGGGGGGGGGTGGGGGGTGGGGGAGGGGGGGGGGTGGGGGGGGGAGGGGGGGAGGGGGTGGGGGGGGTGGGGGGGGGGGGGGGGTGGGGGGGGGGGGAGGGGGGTGGGGGGGGGTGGGGGGAGGGGGGGGGGGGGGGGGGGGGGGTGGGGGGGGGGGGGGGGGAGGGGGGGAGGGAGGGGGGGGAGGGAGGGGAGGGGAGGGGTGGGGGGGGAGGGGTGGGGGGGGTGGGGTGGGGGGGGAGGGGTGGGGGGGGTGGGGTGGGGGGGGAGGGGAGGGGTGGGGGGGAGGGGGTGGGGGGGGAGGGGAGGGGAGGGGGGGGTGGGGGGGGAGGGGGTGGGGGGGGAGGGGTGGGTGGGGGGGGGAGGGGTGGGGTGGGAGGGGAGGGGTGGGGAGGGGTGGGGGGGAGGGGAGGGGTGGGGGGGAGGGGAGGGGAGGGGGGGGAGGGGTGGGGAGGGGGGGGAGGGGAGGGGAGGGGGGGGAGGGGAGGGGTGGGGGTGGGGAGGGGGGGGTGGGGAGGGGTGGGGTGGGGTGGGGGAGGAGGGGAGGGGAGGGGTGGGGGGGAGGGGTGGGGGGGGGGGAGGGGAGGGGTAGGGGGGTGGGGGGGAGGGGTAGGGGGGTGGGGGGGAGGGGTGGGGTGGGAGGGAGGGGAGGGGTGGGGGGAGGGGAGGGGTGGGGGGGAGGGGTGGGGTGGGGGGGAGGGGTGGGGGGGGGTAGGGGGGAGGGGAGGGGTGGGGATGGGAGGGGTGGGGGGGAGGGGAGGGGTGGGGGGTGGGGGGGGAGGGGTGGGGGAGGGGGGGGTGGGGGGGGAGGGGTGGGGTGGGGTGGGGGGGAGGGGTGGGGTGGGGGGGGGGGTGGGGGGGGGGGGTGGGGGGTGGGGGGGGGGAGTGGGGGGTGGGGGGAGGGGAGAGGGGGGGAGGGGAGAGGGGGGGGAGGGGGAGAGGGGGGAGGGGAGGGGGGGGGGAGGGGAGGGGGGGAAGGGGAGAGGGGGGGTGGGGAGGGGGGGGGGGGAGGGGGGGGGGGGGGAGGGGGGGAGGGGAGGGGGGAGGGGAGGGGAGGGGGGGAGGGGTGGGGAGGGGGGGGGGAGGGGAGGGGAGGGGGTGGGAGGGGGGAGGGGAGGGGGGAGGGGGAGGGGGGAGGGTGAGGGGGGGGGGGAGGGGGGAGGGGGGAGGGGGGAGGGGGAGGGGGGGAGGGGGGAGGGGGGGAGGGGGGAGGGAGGGGGGGGAAGGGGGGGGAGGGGGGTGGGGGGAGGGGGGGGTGAGGGGGGAGGGGAGGGGGGGGAGGGGAGGGGGGGAGGGGGAGTGGGGGAGGGGAGGGGAGGGGGGAGGGAGGGGAGGGAGGGGAGGGAGGGGAGGGGTGGGGGGAGGGGAGGGGTGGGGGGGAGGGGTGGGGGGGAGGGGTGGGGTGGGGGGGAGGGGAGGGGTGGGGGGGGGGGGAGGGGGAGGGGGGGAGGGGGGGGAGGGGGAGGGGAGGGGGGGAGGGGAGGGGGGGAGGGGGGAGGGGAGGGGGGGAGGGGGGAGGGGAGGGGGGGAGGGGAGGGGGGAGGGGAGGGGAGGGGGAGGGCGGGGAGGGGGGAGGGGGAGGGGAGGGGAGGGGGGAGGGGAGGGGAGGGGGGGAGGGGGAAGGGGGGAGGGGGGAGGGGAGGGGGAGGGAGGAGGGGGGGAGGGGGAGGGGGGAGGGGGGGGGGGGGGGGGGGGGAGGGGGGGAGGGGAGAGGGGAGGGGGGGAGGGGAGGGAGGGGGGAGGGGAGGGGAGGGAGGGGGGAGGGGGAGGAGGGGGGAGAGGGGGGGGAGGGGGGGAGGGGAGGGGAGGGGGAGAGGGGAGGGGGGAGGAGAGGGGGAGGGGGAGGGGAGGGGAGGGGGGGAGGGGAGGGGAGGGGAGGGGAGGGGGGAGGGGAGGGGAGGGGGGAAGGGGGGGGAGGGGAGGGGGGAGGGAGGGGGGAGGGAGAGGGAGAGGGGGGGAGGGTGGGGGAGGGTGGGGAGGGGAGGGGAGGGGGGGGGGATTCTTTATGGCCAATTTGGTTCCAAGATGGAATGGTAGACTGGAATGGTATTGATCCAACATGGCAGACAAGGTACCTGAGCCAAGTGGATCTGCAGTACTCATAGTTGCTTCTATCTTCACTGGATTGTGTTGTAAAAGCCCCATTTTAACCAGAGCAAGAACTAAACTGAGCAGTTAAGAAAAGCAGACTGCGCACTGTGGGGTGGAATTGTGGCTGGGAATTGTTAAGTATTAGTCACTCTCATTAGAAGCCTTGTTAGGAAGCAGGAGCCAAGGAGGAAAATTCGAATTACACCCACAAGCTAACAGGCTCTCATTTCACTTTAACAGGCAGGGAGCTGTTGCTGCAGCCAGTGGGAGGTACATTTCCCAAGTCCGAATGACAGATGCCAAGTCTAACAATAATGGATATTCAGCAAAAGGACCAGTTATGAGTCACATATCAATCACATGTCAAACATCCCCTCTTGTAAACAGATATTTTACCTGATTGCTCTGCATAGAATATATTTGTTCTGAAAGATTATTTGTGATAGTCTAGACTAGTTTGTGCCAATTGACTGCAAAGTTATCAGCATGTCTCGTACATCCTCGATGTTTATAGTTCGGAAGCTCACCCATCAAAACAAGAACACAAATCGTACTTTCAGAAGGATAAACATTTTTTGGTAAATGATGAATGGGTGTGTAAAAAAGTGATTTGGTTTCCTGAGGTAAAAATTCAGGCTGTGTCTTAAGCAAGAACCTGAGGATTGATGGAAGTTTGGGCATCATCAACATACTTGGGTGAGCTACCAATGTTATTTGCACTCACATAAACCAATTGCCCAATTGGAGAATCCAATTTTAAGGTTGTTTGTTTCACTGGCAGTTGCTCTCGAGTCCTATGAGTTGGGGTTGTAATAAGCTATATGGGTGGTGATTTAGGGCAGTGGGGTGGTCCAAGGAATCCTGATGTGTATCATGTGGGCAGGGCTGAAGAAAACACTCCTGCTCCCCCTGGATCCACAGAAAGAGTTCCAACAAAACACATTTCCATACTTTTAGTTGCTAGCTCTGGGAATGGCTTTAGAATCCTAAACAGGGAAAGTCTGAAACCTGCCTGACTTGTCAGGAATTCATTTCCTGAAAGGGTCCTTAGCAGGAAATAGACCTTCCCCTCCCTTGCACCCCTTCCGTAGTCAGCATATATGAGGGGCTGAATGGCAATTCTTGGAACACATCTTTGACGACTAAAAGACGGTCCCCATGAATCTAGTAGTGCAGATTGGGTGCAGGGTATCCTAATGCTAAAATGGTACAATTTTCACCAATTTAACACCACAGTAAGTGGGCTGAGATTTGCTAACCTCATTCCATAATGATAGAATTCTCGCAGATTTAAACTGCATCGATCTGATCAAATCAAGCTCCAGAGATGGAAAGCCAGTATTAAAACCACTTCATCATTCAAAGGAGAGTGACTCTTCCTTTTGTTTTCCTTCCCATCCTCTTTGTATGAAATGCCCAAGTCCCATTTGATGCTAAACTGTGCCACATTCAATGTAAATTTTGTACGCAAAAAATACTTGCATTGTTAAGATTGATTCCAAATATGTGAACAATAGAATAACTTGTCTATATTACTAAACATTAACAATTAATATGAACTATACTAATATTTGCAATATTGAGTCATTAGAGAATTGCATTTATTGGTTGCATCTATGGATTTTGGCACAAGTTCTAATTACTGCATATTGTGAATCAGAGAATTCTACAACACAGAAGGATGCTATTTGGAAAATCATGCCTGTGCCCAGTCATTAAAAAACGTTTTATTTCAAATGTTCATTCACCTCTCTTCAAAAAGCTATCTTCTGCTGCTGTCATAGTTTGTGAAAGGACATTCCATGACCTAACAACCCTTTTTTGTAATACATATTCACTGAACTGCTTTCTTTACTCTTTTGACAATGATCTTAAAATTACATCCTCTGGTTACCAACTCATGACCCAGTGGATAGAATTTTCCCAATTTATCTTATCACCCGAGACAATTCTCAATATCTCCCTCAGTCCTCTTAACCTCCTATGTCCTGTTATCTCTCTTTTCGTAACTGAAGTCTCATTCTTGGCATCAGCTCAGTGAATCTCTTCAGAAATCCCTCATGCCTGACGTCACTCCTTAAGTAGGGTCTCCCTACAGAACAGGGCACAATTTTATAACTGCAATATTTTAATTTAGTTTACTATTAATAATAATCTTTATTAGTGTCACAAGTAGGCTTACATTAACACTGCAATGAAGTTACTGTGAAAATCCCCTAGTCACCACACTCTGGCGCCTGTTCGGGTACACTGAGGGAGAATTCAGAATGTCCAATTAACCTAACAAGCATATCTTTCAGGATTGGGGGAGGAAACCGGAGCACCCAGAGAAAATTCACGCAGATACGTAGAGAACGTGCAGACTTTGCACAGACAGTGACCCAAGCCGTGAATCAAACCTGGAACCCTGACGCTGTAATGCAACAGTGCTAACCACTGTGCTACCGTGCTGCTGTTTTTTGCACTACACATCACTATTTGTCAAAAAAAAAGGTGGATCCCATAGACTTAACAGCTTTGATTTGAAAACATAACAGTCACATTTAAATGCTGTAGAGAAACTGTTTTTATATATTGTGGGCTGAAATGATTTGCTTTTTGAAAGGGCCTTTTGTTGACTCACCCAGTGGCTTAGCAGATAATGCAGCACATGGTGTGACCCACAGATCAGAAGAGCTCCAAGTTTGATTCCTACTCTGTGCCGAATAGCCATCACTACAATTGCCTCAAGAATTCTTGTAAGTAAAATTGTTTACAATTTCTGCTAATGATTCTTGTCTGCTAATCCCAATTAGAAAGTGTACAAATGCACTCATTGAGACGGTGGTGTGGTGGTATTATTGCTGGACTAGTAATCCAGAGACCTGGGCAATGCACTGGGGATGTGGGTTTGAATCCCACCATGGCAAATGGTAAAATTCAAATTTAATAAACTTCTGGTATTAAAAAATGAACGATAACCGTGAAACCATTGTCAATTGTTGTAAAACACCATCTGTTTCATTAATGCTGTTCTGAGAAGGAAATCTGCCATTCTCATCTGGTCTGGCCTACATGGGAATTCAAATCCTCAGTAATGTGTTTGACTTTTAAATGGCCTCGCCAGCCACTCAGTTGAAGGGCAATTAGGGATGGGCAGTAAATGCTTGCCCAGCCAGTGACACCCACATCCTGTGAACAAATAAACAAAAAATTCAAATGAGGACAGGGCCACGCTTGCATTTTTTGTCAAATTGCCTGCTGCTGTTTAATGCCTAGGCTCAAATGCAAAGAATATCCCCTTAAGTACTGGAGGATTACTGGTCCCCATGGAGCTGTGCCCTAGCACTGGCAGACTTCAACAGAATTGGAGGGGATTTAAAAGCTATTGCAATCAGTGAAATGAAATAATTAAAGTTTAAAAAGATACATTTGAATGTCAAAGATAATTGTATATATTTATCAATGGACCAAACTAATTTTTGCACTCAGTGAATCACAGAATCTTACAGCACAGAAGGAGACCTTCCAGCCCATCGTGTTGGTGCTGGCTCTTTCAAAGAGCTATCAATTCCCTCCACCCACCCTGTTCTTTCCCTATAGTTCTGCAAAAGTTGACTTTTCAGGTATCTGTTCAATTCCCTTTTGAAATGTGCTACTGAATTCTCTTTCATCACTTTTTCAGACCACATCAATGCACTGCACAAAGGAATCACTCCTTAGCGCCCCCCAGGCTTGTTTGTCAATTATCTGTGTCCATGGATACCGGCTCTCTTGCCACAATTTATCTACTCCATCTAACCTCCTCATTATTTTAATCACCTCCATTAAATCGCCACTGAAACTACTCTGCTCTGTTGTCTGACTGATTGTTCTATTTGCTCTTTTAAGGTTGTTCCATCGAGACTGTGGAATATGAGAATTGAAGAGATAACGGAAAAGGAGGCTTGTTTATTTACGATGAATACATTTTAAAAAGACCATCTGATAATTTTGCCTTTGTAGATTGGGAAATACTGAAAAGCACTATCGCAGTGCTGCTGAGATTCGCCCGGAGAGGGAGAGTTTGAAAAGAAGCTTGAAGGCAGCCATGGAAACGAGAAACAGATCCAAGGCAGAAGCTAAGGAGTCCCCCAAGGTTTCCTCATTGAAAACCAGCACCGCGGCTGGGGATAAGAAAGAATTTACCAACAAACCACCCGAACCCACTCACGCCCCTAAGAAACCAGCCACAGAGGCTACTGCAGCCAGTGAACCGAAGTCCACAGGGGATAACTCAGTAACACCACCCGCCAGCACCTCAGAAAGCAAGATGGCAACAGACGCCCAACCAGAAGGCCAGGATAACAAGGAAGATTCTTCTGAAGGCCAGCCCAGCAATTTCTTTGAAAACATGAAGCCATATATACTGGGAGGGGCTGCCATCACAGCCCTCGCAGTCCTCGTAGGCGTGGTTTTCATACTGCACAAGAAATAGGAAAGTGTATAAACTTGTATATCAATGCTGGTTATTTTCTGCATGTACGTACATTGGAGGAAATACCTTCCAGCCCCTAAATAAGTAATTGTACAACTGTGTTCACCCCTCTAAGTCTTGGTTTAAAGTGATGGTATTTAACTCAGTGTCCATACGCATTGAAAAACTTTTGAATTAATCTGTATATTGTAAAAGTGGACTTTCCTCTCACCCACACCTCCATCGCCACCTTGTACAGAGCTTATAGCAATGTAAAACGGGCCACACTTGTTCCCATGCTAGCTTCCCAGTAAAACTTTTCACACACTGTAGATTCCCCCCTATAAGCATTGAGTGTATATCTTATATTCTAGTAGGAAGCCTTGTAAAAGTAGCCGACTCCCTTGTAGCAAATAAAATGAGATGTATTTCAGCAGCATGTAAACCAATTTTTTTTCCCCCGGGGCCCATCTCACATCTATACGTCTCTCTTTTGCTGTAACCATCAGTGACAGCAACCGCACCAAAATAAAAACACCTTTAATTGGATCATGGCGATGATCAGAGGCACCAAGGTTATGAGATAAAAAGGGAAGGCAAAAAGGAAGTGATGTGATGAAAGCAATAAATCCGAGTTCCACTCCGAACTCCCATTCCTTCTAGATCTTACTAGTAGATTCTCTGTGTGATTTGTTCTTGGGCCCACGAGAGTATTTAATTAAACTAATGATGTCACATTTATTTTGACTTAAAACAAGCGTATACGTGCAATAAAAAGCTAAGTTTAAAAAAGAACAAATTACTAGTTGGAAGTTGATAATAGATAGAGTAGCTGTGCACAGTGTGACCCAGGCGGCTATTAATGTACCCATCCCTCCTATACCCACATACTCTGGACACTGCTTGTTATTTTAAGTGTTGTATCAGCTTTTAATTGAGCAGTAAAGTTGGCTAACAGATGTGCTGTATGTGGACTTTCATGTCTTTACTCTGTACATAATAAACGAGCCGCTATTTGTCAGAATTTAATGTCTGGCTCCCCTGTTGCTCTAAGGAATGTGATTCAATAAATTAACATTTCTGGAGGTCAGGTGTGATGTGTTGGTTTGCAGGATGCCATTCCACTCAGGTGGGGCTATCCCAGCTTTAGCTCCTTTTCTTTAGTTGTCATCAGTAAGTTACATATGTTTGTGACTGTATGGTTTTATTTCGCAGAACGTGTGGGAGAATACATTGCCTGATTAGGCTTGTTGGCACTGTTCACTGCCGGTGGCAACAGGGTTACTTGAGGGTTGAGATTTTGAGGGTAACTTTCACCTCACCTGCCCTGGTGGGTTGGGGTGGATTTCCATTTTGCACTCAGTCCTATATAGTCCCCATCAAAATGGGCAGCTGCATGCAATTCACCCAGTAGGTTAAATTTGGATATTCCCGCTGAGTCGTATGAAGAACAGGAACACCTCAGGCCTGATTTTTGGCCTATTCTGAGTTGGCTGATCTCAGCTGGACTGGAGATCAGGGCACTACAATCCCTGGGCAAGGAGGAGAATAATCAGTCATGATTTCCTTCCCTCCAGCAGGATCCAGTGACCACGAATGGAAAGTGCACAGATAAGCATATTGAATGAGAATTGGATCAGGTTTCAATGAATCAACCGTCTGCAGTCATTCAGCATCTAACCACAAATAGGAAGAATGTCCTCTATTAGCTCACCTGGCAACAACACTTCATCTAAATTTAGATGGCATGAGGTGATGCATTTTGGGAGGACTAACAAGACAAGGGAATATGCAATGAATGGTAGAATGCTCAGAGGTACAAAGGACCAGAGGGTCCTTGGGCTGCATGTCCAAAGATCCCTGAAGAAAGCAGGACAGGTAGAAAAGGTGGTTAGTAGAATAGAAGAGCAAGGAACATGGAACATACAGTGCAGAAGGAGGCCATTCGGCCCATCAAGTCTGCACCGACCCACATTAAGCCCTCACTTCCACCCTATCCCCGTAACCCAATAACCCCTCCTAACTTTTTTGGTCACTGAGGGCAATTTTGCATGGCCAATCCACCTAACCTGCACAACTTTGGACTAAGGGAGGAAACCAGAGCACCCGGAGGAAACCCACACGCACACAGGGAGAACATGCAGACTCCGCACAGACAGTGACCCAGCGGGGAATCGAACCTGGGACCCTGGCACTGTGAAGCCACAGTGCTATCCACTTGTGCTACCATGCTGGTTATGATAGAGCTGTATAAAATGCTCATTAGGTCACAACTAGAGTACTGTTGCAGTTCTGGTTGCCACACTATAGGGAGGATGTGATTACACTAATAAGAGTGTAGAGGAGATTCACCAGGATTTTAGCAAATTACTGCAGATGCTGGAATCTGAAATCAAAAGAGAAGCTTTGACAAAGGGTCATCTGGACTCAAAACATTAGCTCTTTCCTCTCCCTACAGATGCTGCGACACCTGCTGAGATTTTCCAGCATTTTCTCTTTTGGTTTCACCAGGATTTTGTCTGGGCTGGAATGTTTCAGTGAAGAGGGACTGGTTAGGCTGGGGTTGTTCTCCTTAGAGCAGAGAAGGCTGAAGGGGAACCTAATTGAAATGTATAAAATTATGAAGATATAGATATGGTCGATAGGAAGAAGCGTTTCCCAGTAGGAGAGGGGTCAGTAACCAGGGAGTATAGATTTAAGGTAATGGGCAGAAGGTTTAGAGGGGATTTGAGGGAAAACCTTTTCATCCAGAGGGTGCTGGGAATCTGGAACTCGCTGCCAAAGGATGGTAGAGCCGGAAACCCTCACAACATTTAAGAAGCATTTAGTTGAGTACCTGAAACGTCATAGCATACAAGGCTGTGAACTAAGTGCTGGAGAATGGGATTAGTATACATGGCCAGTGCAGATACGATAGGCTGAAGAGCCTCACTGTGCTGGCAAACACCATGGACACAATCTACCAGCTGCGCTGCACTCAAGTGAGAGCGCAACATGGCCGGGGGATGCTGGGCGATGCCACCTGCAGGCTTCCTGGCAGCTTTTATGTTTCATGGGATATACCAAAGTCTGGCGAGGCATTGAAATCAGAATCCCACCCAAAAGGGGCGTGACCAAATGGAGCACACCTATGTAAGTTTTGAACCTACGCAGGAAGGCTTACCCAGGATGTACCAGCCTTCCCAGGGGGGCTGCAGCCGGGTGCCATTCAGTACTGGTACACACACACATGGACCAGGTAGAACGGCACTGGGGAGAATGGGGTGGGGGGGGGTTCTCCCAGGCTATCGGAGGCCCCTGGGTAGTCAGGGATAGTGCATCCTGACTCCCTGGTCCTCCCCCTGGAATGCGGGCACCTTGGAACTGCCCAGTTGGCAGAAGCACTGACAGGATGCCAGTGCAAGGGTGCAAGCATGGCACTGCCAAGGATCAGGGCCTGAGGGGGGAACATGCCCATGAAAGAAGGGTGGAGGGGAGTATGAAGGGTAGGGGTGCAGGACAGGTAAGTATGGGTCTCTGAGAGCTTAGGGGGGTGATGGGTGGCGATGCTGTAAGGGGCATTGGGGGTCCTGAAGAGGGGGAGCCAAATCACTAAGACAGAGCTAGATAGATCTTTGATCAATAAGGGAATCAGGGGTGTGGTATTATAGGTATTACGGTACCTGATAGGCTAAAGCACCATTGGTGGAAACTGTATGCTTTCTATTGGTTAGAATGTATGATAGCTCCGCCTTGCTAGGCAGGGTATAAGAACCCGTGCCACCCCAGCAGCCTTCATTCGGTACCTGAGCTGCTGGGGGAAACATCTAGCTTATTAAAGCCTTTCGTTGGACTACAACCTCGCTTTAGTGGTCATTGATCGTGCATCAAGGGGTTATGGGGAGGAGGCAGGACAATGGGAATGAGAAACATATCAGCCATGATTGAATAGTGGAGCAGACCCGATGGGCCGAGTGGCCTAATCCTGCTCCTATGTCTTATTGGGCACCCTGGGACCCCATAACCGGGTGTCGTCACTGGTGTGGGGTAATGCCCATGTATGTGGGGGGTGACATTGCCCATGGGTGAGGGTTGTGAGGGACCCACAAGCTTACTTAGAGATCAGGTCACCCTTTAATAATGGCAGCCCGATCTCGGAGTTCAGCTCTCCAGTGCATAAACAAATCCTAGGTGTGGGCTAAACAGGTGAAACTCCCCAGGGCCCAAAAAAGTGATGAAGGATGCGATTCTCTGGCCTCGTTGCGCTCTCACCCGCGCAAAGTGAGGCTGGTAAATAGCGTGAGAGGATGAAAAACGAGTGCACCAAACCGTTTGTGATACAATCGGCCTGCTCCCATAAGCAAGATCAGGATCTCGCCGTAGTGAGGCGAGAAACCAATTATCACCACTTAAGCCGTATTTCATCCTATTAACGGAAGCCACCCCATATCCAACGGCCTCTCGTGATTCAGCGGCCTGCTCAGCAAGTGGTCATGCTGACGCCGATTAGTACTCCTTTCGAAAAATGTGAATCTGGCAGGTGGCCTGCTGCGCGGGGAGCCGAGGGGGTGAGGAGCCATCTTCGCTCACAGGCAGTGAGCCTGGGGGCACTGGATATGCTGCCCCTGTGCTCGGGGGGGGTCAATCGGGGGAGGTGCAGCCCTGGTTGGGGTGGGCTGCCATGGGGGTGGCTGGGGCTATCAGAGCTCGGGGTTGTGAACCCTGCAGGGCGGTGGGGGGCAGGGAGGCGGACATGCGCAGGCCCGCCATGCCAACCCTGGGACCGTGTGTTTCTGTACCAGGGGCTACCCAGCCCCTGCCTGTCTGCCCAACCGACAACCCGGAACTCCCACTGATCGCAGATGTCTAAGGCCGGGCAGCTGAAGTCCCATGCTAATCGGAAATTGGCAATCGTGATTAAGTGAGCATTTCAAACATCCCAAATGGGCCGTGTAGCATGCACAGCTCATTGCCAAGCAGCCCAATCATACATTGATGCCTGGACACTGTGCTTGAACACTGCGGGAGGCAGCACCACACACGCAGCGACCAACCTTCAATCACCCAGGGATGGGCCCCTGCCCTGGGCACATGTCCAACGCTGGGTGTGCGTGGGCAGGGCGTGTCGGGTGGGGGACCGGTGGAGGGGCATGTCTGGGGGGATGGGGCATGGGATTGATGGTCAGCCCGTATTGCAGAACAAAGAGCCAGAGGCGTCTTGCTGGTTGTGTTGAGGATATTTTAATGTTCCTCGCATAAGTGTACACCAGTACCCCACTATCCCGATGGTGCCGCCCCACTATCCCCATCCTCCCCCCAAATCGCACAAAGCACCCTCCCCCCATGCACATTCCAATCCGTACCCCACCTACCCCCAGTGCCTACCCCCACCTACTCCCAGTGCCCTCAGTGATTATCAATGTGCTTTGCCTTCCTTACTCCACTGCTACGTCTATGTGTGTCCCCAGGATGCACATCAGAGCTGGAGGCAGCCAGTCTACCATGCCCCGTGGCCTTCGATGGCCCTGGTGGGGATCCTTTGGGGGCTCTGGGGCCAGAGGGCCCGGAGGCACATGCCCGGAGGCACATGTACAGCGGTGCCGCCTTGTTCCGGGTGTTGGCTATGAGATGCAACCTCATCAGAGGGGTGGAACTCGGGGGAGCTGGTGGCCACCATCGCCAGTCCATAGGATGGGCCCGGGTTGCCAACCAGTACCCTCCTCCCGGTCAGTGCCCATACTGCCCTGGGGTTCACCTCGGCAAGGATGGGCAGCTGGATAGCGCCCCGGTTGCCTCTGCAACATCTGGCTCTGCCGGCGCTGGTGCTTCCCCAATGTCTGCACCATTGTGTTGACACCCTTGACGATGCTCCTCAGTGACTGGGCCATACTCTGCACTGACCCGGCAAAGCCCACTTGCGACTGGGACAAGCTTGACAGCGCCTTGGCCATTCCCATCTGAGAGCGGGACATGTCCCACAGAACCTCATCAAGGTCAGCCTGGTACTGGGTCACGTCCCCCATCGCTTTGGACTCAGTCTACCAAGGCCCTCAGCCATGGCTGTCACGCCTTGGATACCTTCACTAATGTTGCTGGCGTGGTGCACCAGGCTCTCCACTGCAGTTGGCACCCGAGCATTGTTGGCCTCGGTGCTATGCATTGTTGGTGACATCTCCTGTGCCCGTAGCCTCTGAGACTCCTCCAATCGGCCTTGGAGCTGCTAAAGTGTGGCTGACATCCCACTCTGAATGTCCCGGGCGTACCCTAACATCTCCATCAGCTCCGGGTAAACTTGTTCCATAGGCTCAGCGTCAGGCTGGGACCCAGCTGGGTCCTGGGATCCAGCAGACCTCTGACTGCTGTCTCACCTGGGCACCACTGCATCAGCGACTGTGCGGTGCTCACCAGATTGTGCCCCAGAAGCCTGACCACTAACATTTCCCACCGAGGTGTGTCTCTGTGCTGGTGGAGGGTGGGGATGACAGCTGCGACGCATCGACTGTGGCATCCTCGGAGCTCTCCTCCGAGTTGGTCTCACGGTAGGCGGATGGACTGGCGCCGTCAACTGGAGGACCTGCGGGGGGATGAACATGTGGTCAATGGGAGGGATGGGTCAGTCTGTATGGTAATAACAATTCACGTTTGACAGGTCCTCCGGGTGGGGCAAAAGGGATGATGGTGCAAGGTAAAAGGAGATGGAAATGGGACAAGTAAAGAAACAAAAGATGGGCCTGGCTGAGAAATAATAGCATCATTACCAAAGACTGCTGTCTGCAAAACTGGGAGCTGTGGCTCATGATATTGGTGCACCTCAAACTTAGGTCAACTAGCATTACAGACAAAACGCTCAAACTTTCAAATTACTGTACAAAAATCTCCTTTATTGTACTTTATCAAGTTGCCCCAAAAGTATCAAAACTCCACCATAAAGTGTCTGAGAAGCTCGGATGCACACAGTATCAAAGCTCTGTTCTACAAAACATATCAAAACTCATGGCTTGGACTTAAATACCATCTGTTAAGAGGCGAGGTGATCAGACTCCCTCTTGGTGGATCCCAAAGTCCTTTCTTGGTTTTGCACTCAGGGCTCTGCTTCTTATGATTGTTATTCCTGCAGGTTTCTCCTTCAGAAATCAATTTTTCTCTCCGTTTTGTACAGATCTTGCCCATTCTTCCAGTCATGTACTCACAGGACAGCACTGGTCACGAATGCTCAAAGAGTCGTGATTCACTCAGGGGTTGTATTCTCTCAGGAGCACCACACACAAGGGTCTGTGTTCAATGATGTGTTTGTTCACAGCATCGAAACAGCAGCTATCCACTCAGCTCCTGTGCTCACTCCCTCACTGCACCTCCTGCTCTTCACTGCACCCCCCCCCCCACTAGTTATGTTGCTTATGCTGATACAGAGTTAGCCTTTTTAACCATCAGGCTTTGCCAATACCCATCAGGCTACAATTCAAAATTGTTGAACTTAATACAGAAAGCTGTTTAATACTTAACAAAAAGATTAGGTGCTCCTCTGACTTCCATCCTATATTACCTTATCAGAGGGAGTGCTACACTGACATGGGTGCGATCTTTCAACTGAGAAGTTAAATCAAAGTCCCGCCTGCCCTCTCAGGTGAGTGCAAAGGATTCCATGGCATTATTTCAAAGAAGAGCAGAGGAGCTTGCCTGGTGTCCTGGCTAATATTTATTTTACAACCGATATTACAAAAAAAAACATATTATCTGGGCATAACCTGTTGCTGTTTGTGTAACCTTGCTGTGTGCAACTTGGCTGCTATCTTTCCTACATTACAAAAGTGAGCGCAATTCAAAACTACTTCACTGAAATTGTGAAATACGCCATCCAAAGGCAAATTCTTGCTTCTTTTATCATGTTTTTCCTACATTTTCTTTTCTAAGGTATTCCTGCCAGTTGGGATTAGTGGCTTTATTAATAGGGTGCATCACCTTTCAGGATTGCTACTGATAATGTAATGAAGGGCATTTTATCCTTCAGCTGAGAAGTATTATTAATACACTGAAAGTGTAGAGTCAAACCGGACATCTGTCAGATAGATTCAGTGGCATACTGCATGCCTTCATTAAATAGGCATTAAAACCTTTTAGATGCATTTGCAAGCATTCATTATCTAAACTCCCCCTTTGAGATTGTTACTGTGCACACATTTGTGAATAGATTTCCCATATTTTCCTTTTTCCTCTATGTAAAAATCCCCATTCTTTCAGATCATTCATTTTCCTAGTCCTCTAACTTCTGGTAACTTCCCTACATCCGTTTTTATTGGGAAGGAGAAAAAGATTTGAAGTTTGGGGAAGTAGACTTCCTTTCATATCCATTTAAGGCGAGTGTTTGTCATCATTTATGTCAATTGCCTTTATGTGTTTTGGCTGATTTCCTTTGATATCTGTGTCACCAACGTGTCTGAAGAAGCATTGTTTTGTAAGGGCCCCGAAGAATCCAGCACGGGTTTTAAGGATACAAAATAATAACATTTATTTACTATAACAATATATACATAACAGTAGCAGTAACTTCCCTTGCTACCTTCTCCTTCCTCCTGGACTGGCCAGCTTATTTATAGTAGGAGTTTCTCCGCCCCCCCTCATTGGGGAAGTTCATACTCCCATAGGATTGTGGGATAGTCATTAGTCCCCAGCCAATCGTCAGTAGGCAGGTTATAACACATTGACAAGCTCACTGTTCTTGCCCATGTCTGTGGAATCAGGCTCAAAAAGGAGCAAGGGTGATGGGAGCCAGGAGGGTGACCATCTGCCTTGCAGATAGCCAGTTTCTGTTCCCTCCTTGTAACCTCATCAGTAAAACAACATTTTTGTTTTTGTCTGGATTGCTTGAATTTACGGGGTGGCTGTTGAACAAACAAGTGGGACTGGGTTGCTGTTTCAATAATTTGGATGAGAGCTCAGTGCTATTAAAAGGGGTCAGATCTAGCCAGGGAGGTGGGATGGAAATTTTCGGAAGTGGGAGGAGAAGGGGATTAAGACACTAAAAGATTTGTTTCTATGGGGTCGGTTTGCAGGATTGAAGGAGCTGGAAGCGAAGTATGGGCTGGAGCAGGGAGAAATGTTTAGATACATGCAGGTTCGAGATTTTGCCAGAAAGGAGATACAGAACTTCCCGGTGGAGCCGGCCTCCACATTGCTGGAGGAGGTGCTGACGACAGGGGCATTGGAGAAGGGGGTAGTGTCAGCGGTTTACGGAGCTATTTTGGAAGAGGAGAAGGCACCACTGGAAGAGATCAAAGCAAAGTGGGAGGAAGTGTTGAGAGAGGATATGGAGGAGGGGTTCTAATCATGTTCATAGGTTTTGGTCCTGTCCAAAGCTTGAGGATTACTGGAAGGAGGTTTTTAGGGTAATTTCTAAAGTGGTGCACGTGAAACTGTAGCCGGGCCCCCGGGAGGCCATATTCGGGGTGTCGGACCTGCCAGGGTTGGAAACGGGTGCGGAGGCAAATATTATAGCCTTCGCCTCATTGATCGCCCGAAGGCGGATCCTGATAGGTTGGAGAGCAACCTCTCCACCCTGTGCCCTGGCGTTGGAATTCTTAACTCTTGAGAAGGTTAAGTTTGAACTGAGGAGAAAGACGGAGGGATTCTACAATTCATGGGCATTATTCATTATGCACTTTCAAGAACTGGATAACATCGAACATTAGTTGGGGCATGTGGGTGGGAGGGTTGGGGGGAGGGCGGCTGTGTGTGTTAATGGCGACCATGGGTGATCCCTAATTCCTTTTTGTCATTTGTTTATGTGAACATGTGGGCTAATGTTTGGGGTTTGGTGGGAGGATGGGATTGTTGTTATTGATATGGGGATTGACATATTTGTTACTGATTATTGTTTATTGTTGGTGGGTGTAAGTTTGGGAGAAAATGTGAAAAAGGAGGAGAATAAAAATATTTTTTTTAAAAAGTGGTCTGATCTGATTATCAATGGTCCTGGTCATAGAGACAAGAGTGCTACTGCCTAGCCACTGCTTGGCTTGGTTGGTAGTACTCATGCCTCTAAGTCAGAAGGTTGCAGATTCATGTCCAACTGCAGAGATTTGGAGCATTTAATCCAGGCTGATAGTCCAAGCCTGCTCTCTCACATTATTGTAAAAGATCCCGTGTCATTCTATTGAAGAATGTAAGCATTCCCGTTCAAAAATCCCAACAATTTGTAATTTATAACACTGTGAAGGAAGACTACTAAACCACAGGACTGATAACATTGACCAATAGGCACTTTTTATGTTAAAACAAATTTTAATTTAACACAGACTCAATCACATTAGCAACACAGTAATCGCTTTCCAAACCACAGTTAAAACTTAAATAAAAGGGGGAAAAAACTTTAACTCCCCATCTACACCTGCCACCATATTTTCCAACTCAGCAACCCAATACAGTTCAAATGCCACTTTTAAATAAAGTTTATAGCAGACCTTCGGGGGGAGGGGGAGAGAGAGAGAGAGACACACACACAATCTTCCAGGAACAACCTGAAAATCCTTCTGTCTTGTCAATGTTAAAACAAATTTTAATTTAACACAGACTCAATCACATTAGCAACACAGTAATCGCTTTCCAAACCACAGTTAAAACAGTTCTTAAATAAAAGGGGGAAAAAACTTTAACTCCCCATCTACACCTGCCACCATATATTCCAACTCAGCAACCCAATACAGTTCAAATGCCACTTTTAAATAAAGTTTATAGCAGACCTTCGGGGGGAGGGGGAGAGAGAGAGAGAGACACACACACAATCTTCCAGGAACAACCTGAAAATCCTTCTGTCTTGTCAGATTGAAATCCTATTGCAAGCTGCTGTTCAACTTAAAATCTTAAAGCAGACTGCAAAACTTCATACAGAAGCATGGTAGCACAGTGGGTAGCACTGTTGCTTCAGAGCTCCAGAGTCCCAGGTTCGATTCCCGGCTTGGGTCACTGTCTGTGCGGAGTCTACACGTTCTCCCTGTGTCTGCGTGGGTTTCCTCTATATGCTCCAGTTTCCTCCCACAAGTCGCAGGTAATTTGTTAGGTAATTTGGATATTCTGAATTCTCCCTCTGTGTACCCGAACAGGCGCCGGAATGTGGCGACTAGAAGCTTTTCACAGTAACTTCATTGCAGTGTTAATGTAAGCTTACTTGTGACAATAGAGATTATTAAATTAGATGTGGCTCCTCCCATTAATTACATCATCTGTATCCCAACCACAAGGTATTCTTCTCTGTCCTTCCAATAAGATTTCCCATGACCTGCTTAACTAGGACTACACACAATCCCTCATAAATTATCTACACTCTGGGGAATCTATAAAAACATAAACAATATTCCATTAGCCATCTCTCTGTAAACAAGTAGATTGTTAAAATCAATGATTACCTCACTTTTAAGACTCTTTAATCACAATTATTTTTAAAAATAATGTTAGAGTACCCAATTAATTTTTTTCCAATTAAGGGGCAATTTAGCGTGGCCAATCCACCTACCCTGCACATCTTTGGGTTGTGGGAGCGAAACCCACGCAAACACAGGGAGAATGTGCAAACTCCACACAGACAGTGACCCAGAGCCGGGATCGAACCTGGGACCTCGGTGCCGTGAGGCAGCAGTGCTAACCACTGCCATAAGAGACATACTGACTGTATGAATTAGAACCCGGGGCTTTTAGTGACATTACTACAACAAAATGTAAAATCTAATATATAACAATTTCTTACATTCATCATAAGAAGAATAGCTTAGATTTTCCCTATGTCTTTGCCGCCATTTAACTGAAACTAAAAGTAACATGGTGAATGAACAACATGAATTTGGGGTCTTTCAGTTTACACAGGGGGACAAGGCGGGGATGCCCTATGTCCTCATTGTTGTTTGCGTTGGCGATCGAACCATTGGCGATTGGTTTGAGGGCCTCAGAGAGGAATTGTGAGGGGTGGAGTAGAGCTCAGGGTGTCCCGATACACGGACAACCTTTTACTGTATGTTAAAAATCCAGGGTCAGTTATGGGGGAGATAATGGGGATATTGCAGAGATTCGGTTCCTTTTCAGGATATAAATTAAATGTTGGGAAGAGTGAATATTTTGTGGTTAGCCCTTTGAGGGGAGGTGCTGGGTTGGGCAGATTGCCATTCCGGCTGGCGGGGACCAGTTTTCGCTATTTGGGAGTCCAAGTGGTCCGTGATTGGAAAGTGAATTTTACAAGCTTGACGCGCAGGGTTCGAGCTGACTTGCAGAGGTGGGACAGCCTTCCACTGTCACTGGCGGACTGAGTTCAACCTATTAAGATGAACATTTTCCATGATTTGTGATCTTATTTTAATGCCTCCCAGTTTTTCTGCCAAAGTTGTTTTCTCAAGATGGAGCGGCTCATAACGGGCTTCATATGGCTGGTGAGAACACCTCGGATTCGGAGAGGGGTCCTACAGAGGGAAAGACAGGTTGGTGGGTGTTGGCACTGCCAAGTTTGTTGTATTACTACTGGGTGGCCAATGCAGAGGTGTACGGGTGGTTTGTGGATCAGGAGGTCAGTTGGGTACAGATGGAGTCATGGTCATGCTGAGGGACGGGTCTGGAGGCCCTGGTGACGGCATCTCTGCTGTTTTTGCCAGTGAAATATTCTGTGAGTCCGGTGGTAGTCTCCACGATTAAAATATGGTGGAAACTCTGTCAGCATTTTAAGCTGAGGGAGGTGTCAAGTTGAGCCTCAATCCATAAACCACTTATTTAAGCCGGCGAAATTGGATGTTACATTCAAGGGGTGGAAAGACAAGGGGATAGAGAGGGTGAGGGATTTGTTTCTGAAGGGATGGTTTACGAGTTGGGATAAGTTCAAGGAGAAAGCAGAGCTTGGGGACTGGATAGGTTCAGATATTTTCAGGTGCAGGAGTTTGTTCGCCGGGCATTTCCGCCTTTCCCGGAGGCGCTGCTGTCTACCTTGCTGGAACTGATACTCTTGTGTGCGGGGGTGGAGGAGGGCAGCACGTCTTGGATATATGGGCGGATCAGGTGGGAAGAGTAGGTTTCAGTGGATGAGATGAAGGCCACGTGGAAGGAGGAGCTAGGACCCATTTTGGGGGAAGAGGTGTGGAGTGAGACCTGTGTAGTGTGAATGCTACATCATCCTGCGCGAAGTTGAGCTTGATACAGCTAAAGCTCTTTCTGGGGAAGGTGGGACCTCTACAGACAGGATGGTCTACATCTGAACCTGAGGGGCACAAATATCCTGGGGGGGAGATTTGTTAGTGCTCTTTGGGGGGGTTTAAACTAATGCAGCAGGGGCTTGGGAACCTGGATTGTAGTTTTAGGGTAAGGGAGAATGAGAGTATAGAGGTCAGGAGCACAGATTTGACGTTGCAGGAGGGGGCCAGTGTTCAGGTAGGTGGTTTGAAGTGTGTCTACTTCAATGCCAGGAGTATACGAAATAAGGTAGGGGAACTGGCAGCATGGGTTGGTACCTGGGACTTCGATGTTGTGGCCATTTCGGAGACATGGATAGAGCAGGGACAGGAATGGATGTTGCAGGTTCCGGGGTTTAGGTGTTTTAGTAAGCTCAGAGAAGGAGGCAAAAGAGGGGGAGGTGTGGCGCTGCTAGTCAAGAGCAGTATTACGGTGGCGGAGAGGATGCTAGATGGGGACTCATCTTCCGAGGTAGTATGAGCTGAGGTTAGAAACAGGAAAGGAGAGGTCACCCTGTTGGGAGTTTTCTATAGGCCTCCAAATAGTTCTAGGGATGTCGAGGAAAGGATGGCGAGGATGATCCTGGAGAAGAGCGAAAGTAACAGGGTAGTTATTATGGGAGACTTTAACTTTCCAAATATTGACTGGAAAAGATATAGTTCGAGTACATTAGATGGGTCGTTTTTTGTACAGTGTGTGCAGGAGGGTTTCCTGACACAATATGTTGACAGCCCAACAAGAGGCGAGGCCACGTTGGATTTGGTTTTGGGTAATGAACCAGGCCAGGTGTTGGATTTAGAGGTAGGAGAGCACTTTGGGGACAGTGACCATAATTCGGTGATGTTTACGTTAATGATGGAAAGGGATAAGTATACACCGCAGGGCAAGAGTTATAGCTGGGGGAAGGGCAATTATGGTGCCATTAGACGTGACTTGGGGGGGGGTAGGGTGGAGAAGTAGGCTGCAAGTGTTGGGCACACTGGATAAGTGGAGCTTGTTCAAGGATCAGCTACTGCGTGTTCTTGATATGTATGTACCGGTCAGGCAGGGAGGAAGGCGTAGAGCGAGGGAACCATGGTTTACCAAAGAAGTGGAATCTCTTGTTAAGAGGAAGAAGGAGGCCTATGTGAAGATGAGGTGTGAAGTTTCAGTTGGGGCGATGGATAGTTACAAGGTAGCGAGGAAGGATCTAAAGAGAGAGCTAAGACGAGCAAGGAAGGGACATGAGAAGTATTTGGCAGGTAGGATCAAGGAAAACCCAAAAGCTTTCGATAGGTATGTCAGGAATAAGCGAATGACTAGGGAAAGAGTAGGACCAGTCAAGGACAGGGATGGGAAGTTGTGTGTGGAGTCTGAAGAGATAGGCGAGATACTAAATGAATATTTTTCGTCAGTATTCACTCAGGTAAAAGATAATGTTGTGGAGGAGAATGCTGAGACCCAGGCTATTAGAATAGATGGCATTGAGGTACGTAGGGAAGAGGTGTTGGCAATTCTGGACAGGCTGGAAATAGATAAGTCCCCGGGGCCTGATGGGATTTATCCTAGGATTCTCTGGGAGGCCAGGGAAGAGATTGCTGGACCTTTGGCTTTGATTTTTATGTCATCATTGGCTACAGGAATAGTGCCAGAGGACTGGAGGATAGCAAATGTGGTCCCTTTGTTCAAAAAGGGGAGCAGAGACAACCCCGGCAACTATAGACCGGTGAGCCTCACGTCTGTAGTGGGTAAAGTCTTGGAGGGGATTATAAGAGACAAGATTTATAATCATCTAGATAAGAATAATATGATCAGGGATAGTCAGCATGGCTTTGTGAAGGGTAGGTCATGCCTCACAAACCTTATTGAGTTCTTTGAGAAGGTGACTGAACAGGTAGACGAGGGTAGAGCAGTTGATGTGGTGTATATGGATTTCAGTAAAGCGTTTGATAAGGTTCCCCACGGTAGGCTATTGCAGAAAATACGGAGGCTGGGGATTGAGGGTGATTTAGAGATGTGGATCAGAAATTGGCTAGCTGAAAGAAGACAGAGGGTGGTGGTTGATGGGAAATGTTCAGAATGGAGTTCAGTTACAAGTGGCGTACCACAAGGATCTGTTCTGGGGCCGTTGCTGTTTGTCATTTTTATCAATGACCTAGAGGAAGGCGCAGAAGGGTGGGTGAGTAAATTTGCAGACGACACTAAAGTCGGTGGTGTTGTCGACAGTGTGGAAGGATGTAGCAGGTTACAGAGGGATATAGATAAGCTGCAGAGCTGGGCTGAGAGGTGGCAAATGGAGTTTAATGTAGAGAAGTGTGAGGTGATTCACTTTGGAAGGAATAACAGGAATGCGGAATATTTGGCTAATGGTAAAGTTCTTGGAAGTGTGGATGAGCAGAGGGATCTAGGTGTCCATGTACATAGATCCCTGAAAGTTGCCACCCAGGTTGATAGGGTTGTGAAGAAGGCCTATGGAGTGTTGGCCTTTATTGGTAGAGGGATTGAGTTCCGGAGTCAGGAGGTCATGTTGCAGCTGTACAGAACTCTGGTACGGCCGCATTTGGAGTATTGCGTACAGTTCTGGTCACCGCATTATAGGAAGGACGTGGAGGCTTTGGAGCGGGTACAGAGGAGATTTACCAGGATGTTGCCTGGTATGGAGGGAAAATCTTATGAGGAAAGGCTGATGGACTTGAGGTTGTTTTCGTTGGAGAGAAGAAGGTTAAGAGGAGACTTAATAGAGGCATACAAAATGATCAGGGGGTTAGATAGGGTGGACAGTGAGAGCCTTCTCCTGCGGATGGAAATGGCTGGCACGAGGGGACATAGCTTTAAACTGAGGGGTAATAGATATAGGACAGAGGTCAGAGGTAGGTTCTTTACGCAAAGTGCAGTGAGGCCGTGGAATGCCCTACCTGTAACAGGAGTGAACTCGCCAACATTGAGGGCATTTAAGAGTTTATTGGATAAACATATGGATGATAATGGCATAGTGTAGGTTAGATGGCTTTTGTTTCGGTGCAACATCGTGGGCCGAAGGGCCTGTACTGCGCTGTATCGTTCTATGTTCTATGGTGTTTAGGGCGCACCTCACCAGAGCCAGGATGAGTTGATTGCTTGAGGGGTTGAGGATAAATGTGAGTGGTGCTGAAGAGGGCCTGCTCACCATGCGCCCATGTTTTGGTCCTGTCCCAAGCTCGTGGGTTTTTGGAGGTCCTTTTTCTGCACTATATTGGCAATCCTGAATATTGACTTCGAGCCCTGTCCATTAGTTGCCTTATTTGGGGTGTTGGACCAACCAGAGTTGAGAACGGGAATGGTTGCCGAAGTCTCCGGTACCGGATATTCGGCGGGGGCGGGAATCGGGCCGCGCCGGTTGGCGGGCCCCCCCGCTCGATTCTCCGGCCCGGATGGGCCGAAGTCCCGCCGATAAATTGCCTGTCCTGCCGGCGTGGATTAAACCACCTTTTGAACGGCGGGACAAGGCGGCATGGGCGGGCTCTGGGGTCCTGGGGGGGGCGTGGGGCGATCTGGCCCCGGGGGGTGCCCCCACGATGGCCTGGCCCGCGATCGGGGCCCACCGATCCGCGGGAGGGCCTGTGCCGTGGGGGCACTCTTTCCCTTCCGCCTCCGCCACGGTCTCCACCATGGTGGAGGCGGAAGAGACTCCCTCCACTGCGCATGCGTGGGAAACTGTCAGCGGCCGCTGACACTCCCGCGCATACGCCGCCCGGAGATGACATTTCCGTGTCAGCTGGCGGGGCAACAAAGGCCGTTTCCGCCAGCTGGCGGGGTGGAAATTCTTCCGGCGTCGGCCTAGCCTCTCAATGTTGGGGCTCGGCCTCCAAAGATGCGGATGCAAACGTGCCGTTTGGGGAGAATTTCGCCCCTGGTCACTGTTAGCTGTTAGTGGTGGAAGGTTAGTGAGGTGGGGCGGGGGGATTGTTCTTGGTGGCATTTCTGTGAGTGGAGTTCCTGTTACTGTTGTTGTTTGTATTTTTCTGATATATGTGTTGGTCCTGTTGTATTTTGTAATCTTTTTGATCTAAAATTTCAAGAAAAATATTGTTAAAAAAACAGGATAGGAGTATGAAACTAGCTGTTCAGGTTTGAATACACAGGTTGAACATCATGCTGTTTCTGACGTATGTGGGCACGTCAGTATCCAATATGTCACATTAGATTGGACTGTTCCAAATGAATCTGGACATGCGTGGATGTATATTAAATGATGGTTAAAACATTTGAATAAATCATTTGTTGTAAGGCAATTTCGCAAGATTGGTCTGCCCCAGAGCCGTACTAACAACATGATAAACTCACTCAGCAACATGTGGCACAGTGGTTAGCACTGCTGCCTCACAACACCAGGGACCCGGGTTCAATTCCAGCCCTGGGTGACTGTCAGTGTGGAGTTTGCATGTTCTCCCCGTGTCTGTGTGGGCTTTCTCCGGGTGTTCCGGTTTCCTCCCACAGTCCAAAAATACGCAGGTTATATGGGGTTACGGGGATGAGGCTGGGAATGGGCATAGGTCGGGTGCTCTTTCAGAGGATTGGTGCAGACTCGATGGGCCGAATGACCTCCTTCTGCGCTGTAGTAATTCTATGTCGACCTAATAGGCAGCAAGGATGCTACAACAGTGCAATTTAGAGGACTCATTGACTACATACAAGTTAGTAGCTAGTTGATCCTTTTAAGCAGATTAAATGCTGGGCAGTTTTTGGACCCCGTTTCCTGACTCACAAAACAATTCTGACTTTTGCTGGTGTTGCAAATTTTGGTAGGCGTTTGCTGGTGCGTACACGATGGGCCAAATGGCCTCTTACTGCACCATAACTATTGTGTGATTCCTGAAAACAGTTTCACTGCAGCCATGGATGGTCTGATGAGGCTGCTTTGGGGCTGGAGGACAAAAGATAGGGACGAGCAGGAGAATCCGTGGGAGACAATGCACAGGAGACCACACTCACGTGAATCACTTTTCCTTCCTTTAATATCTCTGAAGAACATTGTTCGAGGCGCCTTCCCTTAACAAGGGATGTTATCACAGAAATGTGTCACTTAGTGTGGCTGCAACTTGAATCTCAAACCAAGGCATGGCCAGTACCACCTGTGGCTGTCAATGTCTCTGCGACCATAAGATCATAAGAAATAGGAACAGGAGTAGGCCATTGAGCCCTTTGAGCCTGCTCTGTCATTTAATAAAATCATGCCCTCTGGTTTTACACCCTCCAACGAGTGGAAACATCCTCCCAACAATTACCCTGCCTGACCCCCTAATGTTTCAATCATATCTCCTCTCATTCTCCAAGGAATACAGACCCAACCTGCTTAATCTTTCCTCCATACCCGGGATCATCCTGGTAAATCTCCTCTGTACTGCCTCCAAGGATAATATATCTTTCCTTAAATAAAGGGACTGAAATTGTACAGAGTATTCTAAATTTGGCCTCACTAGTACCTTGTACAGTTTCAGCAGCATCTCTTTACTTTTATACTGCAGCCCCTCGAAATAAAAGCCAGCATTCCATTTGCCTTCCCTATTACCTTCTGCACCTGGATGCTAGCTTTCTGGGTTTCAGGAACAAGGACCCCAAGTCCCTGTGTGCTGCAGCTTTCTGCAGTCTCTCTCCATTTAAATAATAATCCGCCTTCTCATTCTTTCTCCCAAAATGATCAATCTCGCATTTCCCCACATTGAATTCCATTTACCAATTTTCTGGACACTCACTTCACCCGCCAATATCTCTCTGTAAACTACTTATACCCTCCTTACATCCTGTCTTCCCTTCCATCTTTGTATCATCCGCAAATTTGGCCACAGTACACTCTCTTCCTTCCTCCAAGTCATTAATATATATTAGCCATGGTTCCAGCATTGATCCCTGTGGTACTCCACTGGATGCTGCCCTCCAATCTGAGAAAGATCCTTTTATTGCTACTCGCCGATTCCTGTTAGTTAGTCAATCCTCTACCCACACCACAATATTACTTCCAACACTGTGAGCTCCTATCTGCCGTAATGGCCTTTTGTGTGGCACCTTATCAAATGCCTTTGAAAATCCAAATATACAACTTTTGTGAGGGCCACGAAGAATCCAGCACGAGTTTTAAGGATACAAAGTAATAACATTTATTTACAATAACATATATATATATATATATATAAAACAGCAGCAGCAACTTCCTTTGCTGCACACTCCTTCCTGCTGGTTCCAAACTAGCCAGCTTTATTTATACATGGAGTTTAATAATGGTTTCTCCGCCACCCGCATTGGGGAAGCTCATACTCCCACAGGATTGTGGGATTGTCATTAGTCCCCAGCCAATGGTAAGCAGGCAGGTTATAACAACATTGACTGGTTCTCCTCTATCTACTCCAGCTGATAGCTCCTCAAAGAACTCTAGTAAATTTGTCAGCCATGATTCCCCCTTCATGAAACCATGCGGATTCTGCTTGATCAGATTATGACCTTCCAAATGCACTGCTATTCTTTCCTTCATATTTGATTCTAATATTTTTCTAATAACTGAGGTTAGATGAACTTGCCTGTAATTTCCTGCATTTTGCCTCCTTCCCTTTTAAACAAGGGTACCTCATTGGCAGCTTTCCAATCCTTTGACAAAGTTCCAAAATCCAAGGATTTTTGGAACATCACTCCCAATGCATCCACGATCTCTGTAGCTACCTCCTTTGATGCAAACCATTAGGTCCAGAAGACCTGTCAGTCTTTAACCCCATTTGTTTGCTTAAAATTAATTTGCTGGTGATGGTGACTGTATTTAATTCCTCCCCCGTATTTATTTTTAGTATTTCTGGGATGCTTGTGGCATCTTCTACAGTAAAGACCGATGGCAGCACGGTGGCACAGTGGTTAGCACTGCTGCCTCACAGCAGCAGGGACTTCAGGTTCAATTCCAGCCTTGGGTGATTGTGTGGAGTTTGTACGTTCTCCCTGTGTCTGCGTGGGTTTCCTCCGGGTGCTCCGGTTTCCTCTCAGTCCAAACATATGCAGGTTCGGTGAATTGGCTGTGGTAAATTGCCCCTTCTGGCCTACCAATAACCTTTGCAAACGTATATGTTTCCGCTTTCAACTTGATACCCTCCTTAATGTCCTTGGTTATTCAAAGTAGAATCATAGAATTTACAGTGCAGAAGGAGGTAATTTGGCCCATCAAGTCTGCATTGCCCTTTCGAAAGCACCTTAGGATTGTAGCCATCTGGGATGGCCACGTCTCGATTACAAAATGACCACTTTGCAAAGAATGCAGGAAAAATTGGACAATACCGAAAAAGCAAGCAGGTGCAAGCTCTGTCTGTTGATTAGAGCTGTAGCTCTCAGACAAGACCGGTACTGCAGAACCATCTACATGCTAATGAGCCATCCCCGGGAACAAAAGGCAACATTTAGGTAAACAATTTAGGTAAACAAAAGGCAACATTTAGGTAAACAAGCAGCAAAGACAGACACTCCAGCGCCAGAGGAGACTAAAACAAAGCAAACCAACGGCCACCTAGGACACGCCCAGCAACCAGGGAACCCACCCCTCTATTGGAGGAAAATCGATAGGAACGATTGGGAAACGGCGCAATTAATTGGGGCCAAGTTCAAGGCCCGCCCAAAAGCGCGCAAAGTCCTTTTGGGTATAAAAATGATTCCCCAAGAGAGAATCGCTCTCTTGGCCTTGGTTCTCAGTGAGGAGAGACCTGCCAAAGCTACACAGACCAAGTAAGTTCCAAGTCAACGCACGCTACGAGATAGACGCTTCTAGTTGCTATCCTGTAAACAGCTCATCCCAGCAGCCTCAGAACCGAGCAACGGCCATTGTTCCTCTGACTGAGTGGGCACCCGAAGCTAAGTATAGGCTTTTAGTAATCGTGGTAGTTTAGTTTGTAGAGTTTATGCATGAGTAGATTTGACTGTGTGTAAATAAATGGGCATTGCTTTTGAACTTATTAACTGGTGTATCGAGTCTTTGATCATTATTCGGTTTTGAACCTTGTGGCGGTATCGAAAGATTCCTGGCGACTCTTGAGCAAACGTAATTATACAGAGCCAAATTAAGAGACAACAGCAAGTTAGCAACATTTAGTGGTGACATATGATGGGATTCGATTTAGAAGTGGTCTAATCACTCCGAGAGAACCCAAATTTGAATTGAGACTCCAACTGGAAACAGAAAAACCACAAGCGTAAGGATAGTACTGATCAAGCCTCCGAGATTCGATAGTGTGTTGATGCATGCGTACTAACAGGGATATAAGGTAAACCTGAAAGATTTTGTTGCGTAAAACTGTTGGGCGTTTTGTAGGCCGGAAATTAGTGTAAGCCGAACCTAGATAGAGAAAATGGCAATGAAGGCAATGGAACGCCTTATGAACCCCCAAGAATTCGAGGTCGCAGCGACTAGCAGAGTAGGACAGTGTCCCGTTTGGGAAGATGTGATCAGGAAATATCTCAAAAGGAAAGGATGGCCCCTTTGGAGTGAATTCCGCGCCAATGACGAAACAGGTCCGGAGAGTATAGGACATACTTGGTGGGAGAACCTGTCAGAGATACACAAGAAGAGCTTGGGGAAAGCTCGCACGCTGATGGCAATCGTGTCCTGTTTGGCACAAATGCGAGGCACAGAAGAGGACATTAGGATGCTCCGTAGAGAGATAGAGGAGAGAGATAGAAGTAGTGAGGTAGACGTGAGCGAAGTAGAGAAGGAGAATAGAGATTTGAAAGAGCAGTTAGCAGCAAGGGACAGAGAGGTGGATGATGCCAAGTGGGCACACCAATCTTGTCTCGCGTATTTGAGTAGTTTTCAGACGCAATATGATAAGGCCTACCAGGACACGCAACATGCGGTCTTGGTAAGACAAGAGACCGAGCAACAAGTTGAGAAATTGCAGAAACAGTGCAATGATTTGAAAACAGCCGTACGAGCACTCCATACTTCCACGACGGAACAAAGGCAGAGCTCCGTAGACCACGCAAAGTGCCGGAAGCAAATTGCAGAATTGCAATCACTGCTTTCCGTTCAACATGGGTTTCAAAGCACATTTGGATCCTAGTTAGCCCGCGCCAATTTGTCCCCAGATAGCATGGCCAAATGGACTCGCATCCTAGTCTCTCACACGACAGACGCAGGACAGAAAGCTTGCGCAAATTATGACCCCTCAGACGAGGCCCACAATGAAAAATGGGTTTTGAAAAGGTTGTACCGCACTTGGGAGCAATCACTCCAAAGCAAGACCGCATTTATAAAACCAGATGAAGAGCAAGCAGACATGAATCCAGTTAAAGCGCACCAGAACCCCGCATGGGTAAATGAGGGCAGGAACAGCCCACTCCAGCCCAAAGCTCAAGAATGTTACAATTGTGGACAGTTAGGACACTTTGCACAAGAGTGCAATGCGCCCCAAAAGCAGCAGAGAAACCAACAGACAGGCACCCTAAACAGGAATAGGGCAAATCCGATCCATAGCTTTAGCGCCCGTTCAGAGAATGCAGACATGAATGGCACCGACTGACGGTGTTTGGGCTCCCCAACTTGGGTCTGCGACACCCTTTGGGAAGGTCCGGTAGACCGGTAGTAGCAGGCAAAGTTCGGGGACACCCCGTAGAATTTCTTCGGGACACAGGAGGGTCACGCACCACACTCAATTCCTCCACGATGTTTCAACAAGACACGTGGCCCACAACAGACACCATCACACTCAGCAGTTTTACAGGCCATTTACAACAGGGACACATCACGGCCCCTGTAGCGATACAAATAGGTAACATTACAACTAAGCACGCTGTAGTTTTGGTTGATCTGCCCCAGACAGCAGAACATATCCTAGGGATCGATTTTATGAGCTCCCGCAACCTTTCCTTTGACCCAATTAACAAGTGTGTATGGAAAATGGCAAAGGCAGCATGATCCCCCACCACGCTCACAGTAGGACAGTATGTAAACAGGATTAGCTCCGTAGGAGACTTCTGGTTCGACCCTCGAGCCATTAGTGCAGACAAACAGGTTAGGGCAGTCCTGCAGGAACACAAAGCGGCATTTTCTCAGCACAAGCATGACTGTGGCAAATTGGCTGGCTTTGTGAACATTACAGGTCCCGACCCTATACCCCAGAAGCAGTACGGATTTCCCCAGGAAGCAGAGGGAGAAATTTCCAAGGTAATACAGAGTTTGTTGGATCAAGGCGTACTCAGATCAGTCGCCTCCACAAACAACGCACCGATTTGGCCCGTCAGGAAACTGGATGGATCATGTCGACTGACGATTGATTACCGGGAACTGAACAAACTAACCCCAGCAGCAGCCCCCATCGTAGCCACGAGTCCTGAGACCATGCTCAAACAGGGACTCCAGTCAAAATGTTTTCCGGTTTTGGACATCAGTAACGGCTTTTGGTCCATTCCATTGGCTAAAGCGTGCCAGTACAAATTCGCCTTTACATTCCAAGGGCAACAGTACACGCGGACGTGCCTTCCACAAGGGTTCCACAACTCCCCCTCCATTTTCCACCGACAGCTGGCAATTTAATTTGCAGTATACAGGCACCCCTCATGAGTGTGAGATCATCACCACAAAACAGAACACAGGCCCATTTATACCCAAAACGCCTCCCAGGAAAGCAGGTACTACACCCCAGAGACCCCAGCCCACACTGGGGTACAACCTTTTCAAAACCCATTTTTCATTGTGGGCCTCGTCTGAGGGGTCATAATTTGCGCAAGCTTTCTGTCCTGCGTCTGTCACGTGAGAGACTAGGATGTGAGTCCATTTGGCCATGCTATCTGGGGACAAATTGGCGTGGGCTAACTCTCCAAAAACTGCTGTGAAGTGTATCCACAAGTGTCCAGCAAACGATGTGGGGTGCTCTGTCTTCTTTTGCCTACACTTATTTAGGCCTTCTACGGGGTCTCCTCTGTTGTAGCCAATCGCATCAAGGATCGCTGTGTGCATCTCTTGGAGTGTGCGCACCCCTGAAGATTTATGTGGATGGCTCCTCCACTGTGTTAAATGGAAAGAGAATTACCGGTTGCAGTATTTATGTAGAGGACGCGCAGGGACGTGCCCGAGATGAGATTTTATTAAAGTTGCCAGGACACTTAGGCTCGCAGGCAGCAGAGCTGGCAGCGATCGCTTACATTGTAGACCACCCCGAATTGTTCCCGACCCCAGCAGACATCTATTCAGACAGCTTGTATGTATGCAACAGTTTTATGGAATTCCTACCCCTGTGGGAAACGAGAGGATTTGTTTCCGCAGACGGTAAACCCCTACCCTCAGCCCCATTACTCCGCCATATCTTAGAGATAGCGAATGATAGAAAATATGGAATAATTAAGGTTCGCAGTCATCACCGTTCTTCCCCCCTGGTAACGTTAAAGCAGACGCCCTAGCGAAGGCAGGCTCCAGGCATGGTTATTTTTGGAACCCCCTGAAAGCACCCCAGTACACGCAGTTCAGGTCTCCCAGACCAACATTCAGGATCTAGCGAAGGCACAGAAAGAGGACGAGAAACTCAGGGAAGTTTTAAAGGGTACCTTCCCAGCCCTGTATGATAAATTCAAGAATGCAATAACCACACACGACGGTGTGATTTTAAAGGATGGCATTTATATAGTTCCCAGCCAGGACAGGAACCAGATCATTTGTCTGTTCCATGACAACCATGGACACCAAGGTATTGAACCCACCCTAGCTCACCTCAGACCCCTCTGCTGGTGGCCTGATTTAAAAGCCGATGTTACGCACTACATAGAGAATTGCTTGATCTGTGCCCAGAACAATCTGGACAGATATGCGAAAAAGGCTCAACTTAGTCATACCCGCCCCGTTAATGGACCCTGGACAAATCTCCAGATAGATTATATAGGACCCCTACCCCCGTGCAGAAATGGTTACAAGTATGTATTTGTGGTCATAGACACCTTCACAAAATGGGTGGAAGCTTTTCCATCGCGAACTAATACGGCCAAGACAACGGCTAAAATACTAACACAGCACATCTTTACAAGATGGGGACTCCCCCGCAATATAGAATCCAATCAAGGCTCCCATTTCACAGGACATGTAATGAAAAACGCCCTCACGATTTTCGGCATTCAACAAAAGTTTCACATAGCATACCACCCCCAGTCAAGTGGTATTGTAGAGAGGATGAACAGGAAGCCACCCTCAGGAAAATGGTACAGCAGAATAACAGCACCTGGGATTCAGTTCTTCCATTTGCTTTAATGTTTCTGAGGAACACGGTTTCCACATCCACAGGATACACCCCCCACACTCTCATGACCGGATGCCCCATGAAAGGCACTGATTATTTATTAGGACTGGATTTGGCCAGCCCCGCAGTCACAGCCCTCACGCAAGAAAATGCTGTACAACAATTGATACAGAACATAAAGGCAGCCCAACTCGCAGCAGCTGTGAGACTTGGGACCAGGAAGAAACAGAGCAAGGCTTGTGTCGACAAAACAGTACACCCCACTGAGTTTGCAGTAGGGCAGCAAGTGATGCTTTCCCTATACAACCCCAGTTCATTCCTTTCCCCTAAATTCTCCAGACCATAGTCCATTTCAGACAAAGTCAGCTCCTCCGTATACAAAATTACATATCCCAATGGTAAGTCTGCGTGGTTTCACATAAACCAGCTCAAGGCTTATGGCTCGCAGAATAGCCACAGACACCACATCCTGCTCGCAGCAGCAGACAACAGTTCAGAGGAACTAGTTTGTCAACAGAAACCAGTTTAGAGGAACAAGTTTGTCAGCAGACTACAAGGCAACCCCCACGACGACCACATTCTTACCCGTTCTTGTCGGTTGCTCAGGCAGTGGAGAAAGGGCACTGGTCCCCGCCCTGCCTGAGGACCCCCCTCTGGTCAGCTACGCTCGGGTAGAGCACAAACGACATTGATCACCGTCCTTCCCGGGGATTCCACCCATTTCTTACCCGCCCATACACACCCCATTTTGGCACTTTCAGTTCAAAATTATTTTGTTTGGTTTTGGCAACCCTTAGGTTGCTTCCGTATGCTATTCACATCCTAAAACACTAGGATGGTACATCGCACAGGCTGCGAGACAGCTCGCGTGCTATGTCAGTATTTTTCTCGGATGTCTTGTCCCAAATATTTGGTTTAAAAAAAAATGAGGGAGTCACAGATGGTGACCAATTATAAAGGGAAATTGGCAACAAAGGACAGACAGACAGGCATACGAGATCTTAAGCAAGATAATAACAGATATTATGCTTGTGTTCACAGAACTCCGGAACCCCAGAGGAAGACAAAGAAGAAGACAGAAAGACGGAAAGATGAAGACGACCTCCATCTTGTTCACCTGGATCTTAGCGGGATCCCTTCAGTTGCGTGCGGACCTTACCCCCCTGACCCCTACCACACAAGCCGTGAATGATTCCCACCCCTGCAATACACAGACCCCGAGATAGCTAGCCCCGCGACATCTAACAATACCCCGACTTGGTGTGATATGTTTATCACCTGGTACTCACTATCGTATGTACTGGCGATACTTTACAGTGTCGTGCAGACACTTAGAGTCAGGAAATGGCGAAAAAGAGCCTACCGCTCTTGCACTCCTTAATACAGGATTAGGTCCCCTATTTTCGGATTTCACCAAACCCCCGAAGCCCTTGACATGAATTAAAGTGCATCCATTTCTCTTTATGTATTCTGTTAAATAAAGAAATGTAAACCTCTGTGTCTGACTGCCAGGCCAGAGAAATTTGTGTGCTGCTATTTTGTACAGTTGTGATGTGATAGATTATTTTTGATTGTTTGAGTAAGGATAGTTTATTGAGGATAGTTAGAGGTTCCAGCTTTTTTATTTTTCTGTAATGCATGCATTAATGTCATAGCGCCCCATAGAGTTTTATAATAATGTATGCATTTAAAATGATTTAGGTAAAATTGTGTTTCATAGGATAGGGCAGAGTAGAGCCTGATTATGGGTGCCCCATTTGGTCAGAGAATGAAGACGACGCAGTAATGTGATCCTTCACGCTTCGCGTTGAGGATCACAAGGAGGGTGTGTAGCCATCTGCGATGGCCACGTCCCGATTACAAAATGGACACTTTGCAAAGAATGCAGGGTAAATTGGACAATACCGAAAAAGCAAGCAGTTGCAAGGTCTGTCTGTTAATTAGAGCTGTAGCTCTCAGACAAGACCGATACTGCAGAACCATCTACATACGAATGAGCCATCCCCGGGAACAAAAGGCAACATTTAGGTAAACAATGCTAAGACAGACACCCCAGCGCCAGAGAAGACTAAAACAAAGCAAATCAACGGCCACCTAGGACACGCCCAGCAATCAGGGAACCCACCCCTTTATTGGAGGAAAATCGATAGGAACGATTGGGAAATGGCCCAATTAATTGGGGCCAAGTTCAATGCCTGCCCAAAAGTGGGCAAAGCCCTTTTGAGTATAAAAATGATTCCCCAAGAGACAATCGCTCTCTTGGACTTGGCTCTCAGCGAGGAGAGACCTGCCAAAGCTACGCCAGACCAAGTAAGTTCCAAGTCAACGCACGCTACGAGATAGACGCTCCTAGTTGCTATCCTGTAAACAGCTCAACGCAGAAGCCTCAGAACCGAGCAACGGCCATTGTTCCTCTGACTGAGTGGGCACCCAAAGCTAAGTATAGGCTTTTAGTAATAGTGATAGTTTAGGTTGTAGATTTTTATGCATGAGTAGATTTGATTGTGTGTAAATAAATGAGCATTGCTTTTGAACTTACTAACTGGTGTATCGAGTCTTTGATCAGTATTCGGTTTTGAACCTTGTGGCGGTATCGAAAGATACCTGGCGACTCTTGAGCAAATGTAATTAAACAGAGCCAAATTAAGAGACAACAGCAAGTTAGCAACGGGATGTCCCTAATAAGTGCCTTCAAGGAGGGATGTCCCGAGCTCCAGGGGGCAACAGGATACCAACCACAGCACTGGACCTGGCCTAGCTTAGCACACTTGACACACAAAGTTCAGCTCCCCCAGGATTCCCAGCATACCCCAAACCTATACCCCAGTCGGTCCTGCACCCCCTCAACCACACCCAGGGCAATGCACCTCCCCATTGAACAAATGAAGAGAAGAAAAGAAAAATTCCCTCAGGAACAAAGTGCCCAAGTTGGCCTCAAAACAATCAACAATCAAGGATTAACCGAGCCCACCTTATTGTGCCATTACTTATTTCCAAAGAATACCGACCTCAAAGAAAAGTCAGAAGGAACCCATTCCTCGCCAGGATACATAATCTACCCAGGTCATCGATAGACATAGGCATGGACTCTTAAATTCAAAATAACAAAAGCCCAATGTGATTAACCCTAACTGGGGTACTATCTTCAATCTCAGTGAGTACTTTTTTTTGAAAGAGAATTTATTGAAGATATATCCAAAGCATCCAGAGATTACAGAAACAGAAACAGGAACAGTCCATAACACAAAACAACGAACACCGCTTAACCTATTAACAATACATATAACACTATAATACAATACAACAGGAATACCCTATATATATATATACAGGTATGTCGCCAACACCCCCAACAACGTTTAAAAAAATAAAACAAAATAAAGTACCCCCACCCCACAACAGTCAAGAATTACTTTTCCCCGTTGCCATTCTCTATTTCCTGACCCCCCCCACCCCCAACGTTCTAGTAGTTCTTGAAAAAGTCGATGAACAGCTTCCACTTCACCCCTCATCCGAACCTCTAATGGTGAACGTGATTCTCTCCAAATGAAGAAACTCAGCAAGGTCCCGTACCCATGACCCAGTGCTTGCCGGTTCTGCGGCCCACCAATTAAGCAGAATTCCCATTCGAGCTAGTAGGGAGGCGAAAGTCACAACATTGGCCCCCTTTCCCACCATGACACTGCGTTCCTCAGACACACCAAAGATAGCTACCCATGGAGAAGGTGTGACCACCACCCACACCACCTGAGACAATACATCCATAACACCCTTCCAAAACCCCACCAGTTTTGGACAGGACCAGAACATGTGGACATGGTTCACATGGGATTCGGCACATTGTGTACATTGTTCAGCCACTTCCAGGAAGAAACGGCTCAGCCTAGCTGGTGTCATCTGTGCTCTGTGCACAACCTTAAGCTGAATAAGACTGAGTCCAGCACATGAAGAGGGTACATTAACCTTACGCAATGATTCCTCCCAAATCCAGCCCCACACTTCGCCTCCTAATTCCTCCTCCCATTTCTTTTTTTCTTTTTATAAATTTAGAGCACCCAATTCATTTTTTTTCCAATTAAGGGGCAATTTAGCTTGGCCAATCCACTTATCCTGCACATCTTTGGGTTATGGGGATGAAACCCATGCAAACAGGGGGAGAATGTGAAAACTCCACAAGGACAGTGACCCAGAGCCGGGATTGAACCTGGGACCTCGGCGCCGTGAGGAAGCAATGCTAACCACTGCGTGACCGTGCTGCCCCCTCCTCCCATTTCTGCCGCACCATCACCATCAAAACTTCCTCCCTCAAGGCCATTCAGCATACACATTGGAGATCTTACTCTCCCTAATCTCATCTTCCAAGAGGAGCCTGTCCTGTAGATCCAAGGGTGGCAACATTGGGAATGAACCCACCTCTTTACTCAAAAAAGCCCTTATCTGGAGGTACCTAAACTCATTACCGCTGGGCATTTGATAGGCCTCCATCAGCTCAGTTAGGTCCGCAAACATCCCACCCAAAAGCAGATCCTCAAAGCATTGGATCCCCAGGTGGTCCCATTCCTTAAACCTGGCATCCACACTCACTGGGATGAATCTGTCGTTACTGCTAATCAGAGCCTTTCTGTACTTGCCCTCCAAGCCAAAATGTAACCGGCACTGGTTCCAAACCCTCAGAGTGGAAACCACCACTGGGTTTGATGAGTACCTACCTGGCGAAAAAGCAAGGGGAGCTGAAACCAATGCCCTTAAGGACGTCCCTCTACACGATGCCTCCTCCACTCTGCGCCAAACCGACCCCTCGTCCAACAACCATCTTCGAACCATAACAATATTAGCAGCCCAGTGGTAACATTGAAAATTGGGAAGGGCCGGGCCACCCCTTTGTCTACTCCTCTCCAGACAAACCCTTTGAATATGAGGAACTCTCCCTGCCCAAGACTAGCCTACTTTTTTTTAAGAATGTTTTTATTAGGTTTTATACATGGTATACTTACAGATGTACGCACAGAGAAACCAAAAAGAAATAACAAAAACATTACAAAACTAAAAAGTCAAGGGGTTGGAAAATAAAAACAGGGGAAGTGTATATACAGAAAAGCAATGAAGAGAAAATGTCATTATACATGCCATTTGGGGGTGGGGGGCTTTCTTCCCCACCTTCTTTTCTGTTTTTTCCCTTAAAAAAAAACACATACAGGGGCACCACTGTTGCTTGCTTCTCCCGGTCGGTTTTCTTTTTTGTTTTTGTACATTTGCCTCTGCATCGGCCGTCTGTCCTTCCTCCTGTACTTTCTTACTCTCTTTTGCCTTGCTGTGTTTGTGGTCATTGTCGTTTCCCGTGCTCTCCTTCCAGTTTGTGCTCCCTCCTCTTTCCCCCCCCTTCAGTCTCCCCTCTATTATTCTCCTCCCCTTGTACTTCTTCCTTCCCTGCAAAGGCAAGAGCGTCCAATATCCTCCCCATGAAGAGATCTGGCTGGTCTGGTACCCCGAAGATCGCCACTTTCGGGCACGGCTCCACCCTCATCCCCACCACTTTGGACATTGCCTTGAAGAAGGCTGTCCAGTACCCAGCAAGTCTGGTGCAAGACCAGAACATATGGGCGTGGTTGTCTGGGCCCCCTTGGCACTGTTCGCATCTGTCCTTCACCTCCAGGAAGAACCTACTCATTTGGGTTCTTGTTACGTGGGCTCTATGTACCACCTTTAGTTGTGTTAGGTTGAGTCTTGCGCACCTGGAGGTGGAGGTGGAGTGCTTCGCCCCAGAATTCCACCCTATTTCGAGCCCAAAGTCTTCCTCCCATTTCCTTCTCGTCACGTCCAGTACGGTGTCAGCCCTCTCTATCAGTCATTCGTACATGTCGCTACAGTTTCCTTTACCTAGAATGTTTGCATCCAGTAATTCCTCTAGTAGCGTCTGTCACGGTGGTCGCGGGTACGTCCTCGTCTCCTTCCGTAGGAAGTTTTTAAGCTTCCACCTTTTAAAGGTGGCGTCAGTGAGTGCTGGCCCGAACTTATGGTTGTTGCAGATGGGGGCTTTGTCGGACATTTCGGTCAGGCCAAATTGCTGCTGTAACTGGTTCCAGGTCTGGAGGCTGGCTACCACCACTGGGCTGCTGGAGTGTTTTTTGGGTAGGGCTGGGAGTACCGCCATGGTGAGGGTCAGGAGCGAGGTCCCCCTGCAGGAGACCTCCTCCATGCACACCCATTCGGCTTCTGGCTCCTTAATCCATCCCATTACTCTTTTTGCTGTTGCCGCCCAGTGATAGTACTGTAGGTTTGGGACGGCTATCCATCCCTGGACTTTGGTTTATGTGGCACCTTCTTTGGGATCCTAGCGTTCTTCCCCCTCCCATACAAACGCCATGATTAATTTGTCCAGTGAGTTGAAAAAGGCCTTAGGGACATAGATCGGGATGGATCTAAGGAGGAAGAGGTACCGAGGCAGAACGTTCATTTTGATCATCTGCACCCTCTCCGCCAGGGAGAGTGGGAGTGTGCTCCATCTCTGCAGGTCCTTTTTGACTTCCTCTGTCAGGCTGGTCAGGTTCCACTTGTGACCCACCGGCAAGTCATGAGCGATTTGGATCCCCAGGTAGCGGAATTTGTGTCGGGCTTGTTTAAACGGCAATCCCCCCAGCGCTGCCCCTCCCACTTGCGGGTTCACCGGGATGATCTCGCTTTTGCTCATGTTGAGGTTGTAGCCCGAGAAGGCATCAAACCCTTTCAGGAGCGCGGTGATTCCTTCCATGCTGCTTCGCGGGTCCGAGATGTAGAGGAGCAGGTCATCCACACAAAGCGAGACTCTGTGCTCTCTGCCTCCTCTTCGTATCCCTCTCCAGTTTTTTGCTGTTCTGAGAGCGATCGCTAGTGGTTCGAACTCTCCTGGACAAAGATAGAAGCAAACTGTCCCACCTTTTAAACTCCTCTTTCATCCTATCTACTAAGCATGTCAGATTGAGTTTGTGAAGCTGGGCCCAATCCCACGCTACCTGAAACCCCAAATAGCGAAAGCTCTTTCTAGCCAGGCGAAACGGGAGTCCACTCAAAAACCCTCCCGCCCTCTGAAGCTAATCACGAACATCTCACTCTTTGCCGTATTCAGTTTGTATCCGGAGAAGGAGCTGAATTCACTCAAAATTCCCAGGATCTTATCAAATGACTTCAAGGGATTGGAAACACACAGTAGGCGGTCATCCACATACAAAGAAAGCCGATGTTCCACTCCTTCAGTGAGGACGTAACTAACCCTACCACCCAACTCCAAACCAACCATCCATCCATAACCCTACCATGGCTCCTCACATTGTCACTAACAACAAGACAAGGGGAGTCCAAAATACACTCCCCTCTCAAGGCGAGAGGGCGGGGGTGGCTCACCCTACCTCTCTTTTTCCTCTCCGTCTATGCAGTTGACCCACCCATGGTGTCACAGATCTGGCTTTCACTGCATTCCACTGAGCAGTCATTACCCAACAGTATCCAAAGCAGCATATCTGTTTTAGAGTGGTATGGTGTCAGAGGACTCCTGTGCAACCTGCATATCTCTACTCTGTCTGGCAGTTAGCCATTCCTTTCTGACTATGAAGACTTAGCCTGGGGTGTGACCACCTCTCTAAAAGTGCTACCCACAAAAATCCCAGCCTCCCAGCTCCAGCGCCAATACACGATTTCCAGTAGCTGCAGCTGGAGACACTTTGTGCACACATGTTCATCTTAGACACTGCAAGCGCCCCTGGCTTCCCGTATAGAACAGGAGAAGCATGTCATGTGGCCAAGCTGTCCTGCCCTCAGATGCCCTTGCTACTTCTAAGTTTGAGAATATTGATAACATTAAGGATCTTTTTCTATGCCAGATGCTGACTCTGGAAGAAGACCTCATCTGTATTCTAATTATACTATCAAACGATAGAATAGATATTCACCAGTTCCTACTTACAAATCAGCAGGTTCCCAGACTGCTTCATGGAGATGTTGGCTACAAGACACTCTTTCTGCCCACTCTTCTAGGTGGCAGTTACTGTCTCCGGGTCCCCTATCTGCCCACTCTTCTAGGTGGCAGTTACTATCTCCAGGTCCTCTTTCTGCCCACTCTTCTAGGTGGCAGTTACTATCTCCAGGTCCTCTTTCTGCCCACTCTTCTAGGTGCTGGTTACTGTCTCCGGGTTCTCTATCTGCCCACTCTTCTAAGTGATGGTTACTGTCTCTGGGTCCTCTTTTCACCCACTCTTCTAAGTGATGGTTACTTTCTCTGAGTCCTCTTTCTGCCTGCTCTTCTAGTAGGATCTCAATGGTAGTAATCTCAGGATTGCTACGATTGCCACGTGCTAGTCAGAGTAGGAATGTCAGGATAGATAAGATGAATACGTGGCTTGAGAGATGGTGCAAGAGGGAGGGATTCAAATTCCTGGGACATTGGAACCGGTTCTGGGGAGGTGGGACCTGTACAAACAGGACTGTCTGCACCTGGGCAGGACTGGAACCGATGTCCTGGCCGGGGGGGTGGGGGCGGTTTGCTAGTGCTGTTGGTGAGGGTTAAACTAATGTGGCAGAGGGATGGGAACCGATGCAGGAATTCGTGCAGAAATTAAAGTGGGGACAGAAACAAAAGGCAGCAAGGGGAAAAGTGAAAGGCAGAGAAACCAAAGTCAAAAATCAAAAAGGCCCACAGTACAGAGACTATGGAGAATTCAGTGATTGACTCCAGTAAGGCTATAAAAAATAAAACGCAGGGAGAGTGCACAAAACATCAACGGACAGATGATTTGAGAAACAAGGGCAGAGAGCAAGGGAAGTCTAGATTAAACTGCATTTATTTCAATGCAAGAGGCCTAACGGGCAAGGCAGATGAACTCAGGGCATGGATGGGTACATGGGACTGGGATATTATAGCTATTACTGAAACATGGCTAAGGGAGGGGCAGGACTGGCAGCTCAATGTTCTGGGGTACAGATGCTAGAGGAAAGATTGAACAGGAGGTAAGAGAGGAGGAGGAGTTGTTTTTTGATTAGGGAGAATACCACGGCAGTACTTAGAGGGGATATATCCGAGGGTTCGCCCGCTGAGTCTGTATGGGTACAACTGAAAAATAAGAAGGGAGAGATCACTTTGATAGGATTGCACTACAGGCCCCCAAATAGTCAGCGGGAAACTGAGGAGCAAATATGTAAGGAATTTACAGATAGCTGCAAGAAAAATAGGGTGATAATAGTTGGGGACTTTAACTTTCCCAACATTGACTGGGACAGTCATAGCATTAGGGGCTTGGATGGAGAGGAATTTGTTGAGTGTATTCAGGAGGAATTTCACATTCAATATGTGGATGGCCTGACTAGAGAGGGTGCATAACTTGACCTCCTCTTGGGAAGTAAGTAAGGGCAGGTGACAGAAGTTTTAGTGAGGGATCACTTTGGGACCAGTGACCATAATTCCATTAGTTTTAAGATAGCTATGGAGAATGATAGGTCTGGCCCAAAAGTTAAAATTCTAAATTGGGGCAAGGCCAATTTTGATGGTGATTGGGGGAGTCTGTTGGCAGGCAAAGGGACGGCTAGTAAGTGGGAGGCTTTCAAAAGAGTGTTAATCAGGATTCAGGGTAAGCACATTCCTTTTAGAGTGATGGGCAAGGCTGGTAGAAGTAGGAAACCCTGGATGACTCGGGATAGTGAGGCCCTGGTCAAAAAGATGGCATATGACATGCAGAGAGGCAGCTGGGATCAAGTGGATTCCTTCAAAAGTATAGAGGTTGTCGAAGTAGAGAGAAATCAGGAGGACAAAAAGGGGACATGAGATTGCTTTGGCAGATAAGGCAAAGGAGAATCCAAAGAGCTTCTACAAATACATAAAGGGCAAAAGAATAATGAGGGAGTGAGTAGGGCTTCTTAAGGATCTACAAGTTCATCTATATGCGGATCCACAAGAGATGGGTGAGATCATAAATGAATATTTCTCATCAGTATTTACTTTTGAGAAAGGCATGGATGTTAGGGAACTTGGGAAAATAAATAGTGATGTCTTGAGGAATGTACATATAAACAGAGACGGAGGGGTGTGATGTCTTGAGAAAGTTTTAAAGCGCATCAAGGTAGATAAATCCCCTGATGAAATGTATCTCAGGCAGTTGTGTGAGGCTTGGGAGGAAATTGCGGGTCCCCTAGCAGAGATGTGTGAATCGTCGATGTGGTGATGTGCATCAATGTAAATACATGTAGGCTAGCTAGACACTAGAGGGAGCACCAGGGACATCACACACACACACGCTCAATCAATAGATAGGACACAACCAATGGACATTCACGATACAAACAGAGGTGACACGACCACAGGAGGGCATTACATCAACCCATATATAAAGGACACCACACACATGATCTGCCTCTTTCCAGTGGAGACAGTCAGTGAGTAGAGACACAGGGTTGATTCAATATCACTCCCACCATGTGGATTGCAGCAATTGGTTAGTCAGTGTGGGTAGCTATAGTAGGGTTAGCAGTAGTGTCGAACCCGAGTGATAGAAGTGTAAATAGTTTAATAAACGTGTTGAAGTTATCTCCACGTCTGAACCTTCCTTTGTCAAGTGCGCCACAAGGAAGCCGCTTATGCTACACCTAGAGCATAACAAATCAGTCAACATCCACAGGTGAGGTGCCTGAAGATTGGAGGGTAGCAAATGTTGTGCCTTTGTTCAAGAAGGGCCGCAGGGAAAAGCCTGGGAACTACAGACCGGTGAGCCTAACGCCTGTGGTGGGTAAATTGCTGGAAGGTATTCTGAGAGACAGGATCTACAGGCATTTAGAGAGGCAAAGACTGATTAGGGACTGTCAGCATGGCTTTGTGAGTGGAAAATCATGTCTCACAACCAATTGCTCTGCGACCGACCCGACACCCGCCTGCGAACCATCTGCGGGTCGCCATCCGATCTTTGAAAATCCCGACCTCAGAGTACAACTCAAGGTTGTATTCCACCATTTCTGCTAACTGCTTATTAAAGTTGGGGCTGACTCCCCCAAATAAAACGATCCCAGGAAGATGGGCATGGATTTAGGAGGTGACCACATATTCAAGGACTTTGAACTGTGCCATTAAACATGTCAAAACTTTACTGAGTGTGTTTAAATGCTGCTGGAACAAAAATAAATAGAAAAGGAACAACGAGAGAACGGGGTTCACTTTTTTGCCGTTGGAAATGCGATGCGCCCTGGTGCCGGCAGGCTCCGCTGTCGGGGGCGGCAGTGAGGCCGAGCCCGAGTCCGGCCGGAGGCAGAGAGATGGCGCGGAGAGTGATGTAAGTCAGCGGGGTTCGGGTGGCCGGCGCGTCAGTCCCGCGGCCTGGACACGGTGACCATCCGCTCCCCGCCCGGGGAAGAGGCGATCCCCGTCCCGCGGCCTGGACACGGTGACCATCCGCTCCCCGCCCGGGGAAGAGGCGATCCCCGTCCCGCTCGGCATCGGGCCGCCGGGTCACAGCGGCTCCGCGGATAAAACCGCGGACTACCCCCCCCCCCCCCCCCCCCCCACACACACACACACACACACTCCCCCCCCCAACCCCCCCCCCCCCCACACACACTACCCCCCCCCCCCCCCACACACACACACACACACACACACTCCCCCCCCAACCCCCACACACACCCCCACCCACCCCACACCCCACACACACACTACCCCCCCAACCCCCACACACACACACTCCCCCCCCCCCCCCAACCCCCACACACACACTCCCCCCCCCCACCCCACACACACACACTACCCCCCCCAACCCCCCCCCCACACACACACACTCCCCCCCCACCCCACACGCACTCCCCCCCCCCCCCCACCCACCCCACACACACACACTACCCCCCAACCCCCCCCCCACGCACACACTACCCCCCCACCCCCCCAACCCCCCCCCCCACGCACACACTACCCCCCCACCCCCCCAACCCCCCCCCCCACACACACACACTACCCCACCCACACACACACACACACACACTTCCCCCCCCCCCAAACCCCACACGCACTCCCCCCCCACCCCACACGCACACAATACCCCCCCACCCCCCACACACACACACTACCCCCCCCACACACACACTACCCCGCCCCACACACACACTCTACCCCCCCCCACACACACACTCTACCCCCGCCCACACACACACTACCCCCCCAACCCCCCCACCCACACACACACACACTCCCCCCCCCCCCCCAGCCCCACACGCACTCCCCCCCCCACATGCACCCCCCCCACCCCACACGCACTCCCACCCCACACGCACTCCCCCCCCCCCCCCCCCACACACACTCCCCCCCCCCCCCACCCCACACGCACCCCCCCCAACCCCACACACACTCCCCCCCCCCCAACCCCACACACACTCCCCCCCCCCCCCCCCCCCAACCCCACTCCCCCCCCCCCCCCCCAACCCCACACTCCCCCCCCCCCCCCCCCCCCAACCCCACACTCCCCCCAGCCCCACCCCCCCCCAACCACACCCCCCCCCAACCACACCCCCCCCCCCCAACCCCACACACACCCCTCCCCCCCCAACCCCACACACACCCCTCCCACCCCCAACCCCACACACACCCCTCCCAACCGCACACACAGTCCCCCCCCCCCAACCCCCCACACACTCCCCCCCCCCCAACCCCCCCACACACCCCCCCCCCCACACCCCCCCCCCCCCCAACCCCCCACACACCCCCCCCCCCAACCCCCCCACACACTCCCCCCCCACCCCCCCACACACCCCCCCCCCACCCCCCCACACACCCCCCCCCCACCCCCCACACACCCCCCCCCCCACCCCCCCACACCCCCCCCCCCCCCAACCCCCCCCCACACCCCCCCCCCCAACCCCCCCCCACACTCCCCCCCCCAACCCCCACACCCCCCCCCCCCCAAACCCCACACTCCCCCCCCCCCCCCCCCCCAAACCCCCACACTCCCCCCCCCCCCCCCCCCCCCCAAACCCCACACCCCCCCCCCCAACCCCACACTCCCCCCCCCCCCCCAAACCCCACACCCCCCCCCCCCCCCAACCCCACACTCCCCCCCCCCCCAAACCCCACACTCCCCCCCCCCCCCCCCCCAAACCCCCACACCCCCCCCCCCCCCCCCAAACCCCCACACCCCCCCCCCCCCCCAAACCCCCCCCCCCCAAACCCCCCACACACCCCCCCCCCCCCCCCCCCAACCCCCCACACACCCCCCCCCCCCCACCCCACACCACACCCCCCCCCCCCCACACACACACCCCCCCCCCCCCCCCACACACACCCCCCCCCCCCCCCCCAACCCCACACACACTCCCCCCCCCCCAACCCCACACACACTTCCCCCCCCCCAACCCCACACACACTCCCCCCCCCAACCCCCACACACCCTCCCCCCCCAACCCCACACACACTTCCCCCCCCCCCCAACCCCACACACACTCCCCCCCAACCCCACACACACTTCCCCCCCCACCCCACACACACTTCCCCCCCCACACCCACACACACTTCCCCCCCAACCCCACACACACTCCCCCCCAACCCCACACACACATCCCCCCCAACCCCACACACACTTCCCCCCCCAACCCCACACACACTTCCCCCCCCAACCCCACACACACTCCCCCCCCCCCCAACCCCCAACCCCACACACACTCCCCCCCCCAACCCCACACACACTCCCCCCCCCCCCCCCCCAACCCCACACACTCCCCCCCCAACCCCCCACACTCCCCCCCCCCCCCCCAACCCCCCACACTCCCCCCCCCCCCCCAACCCCCCACACCCCCCCCCCCAACCCCACACACACTCCCCCCCCCCCCCCCCAACCCCACACACACTCCCCCCCCCCCACCCCACACACACTCCCCCCCCCCCCCAACCCCACACACACTCCCCCCCCCCCCCCCACCCCAACCCCACACACACTCCCCCCCACCCCAACCCCACACACACTCCCACCCCAACCCCACACACACTTCCCCCCCCCCCCAACCCCACACACACTCCCCCCCCCCCCAACCCCCCACACACTCCCCCCCCCCCCCCCCAACCCCACACACACTTCCCCCCCCAACACACACACACACACCCCACCACCACCACACCCCCCCCCACCACACACCCCCACCACCACCACACCCCCCACCACCACCACACCCCCCACCACCACCACACCCCCCCAACACCACCACACCCCCCCAACACCACCACACCCCCCAACACCACCACCCACCCCCCCCCCCCACACCCCCCCCAACACCACCACACCCCCCCAACACCACCCCCCCAACACCACACCCCCCCACCACCACCACACCACCACCACCAACCCCCCCAACACCACCACCACCCAACCCCCCCCCCCAACCCCACACACTGCCCCCCCCAACCCCACACACAGTCCCCCCCAACCCCACACACACTTCTCCCCCCCAACCCCACACACACTCCCCGACCCCCAGCACACACACTGCCCCCCCCAACACACACACTCCTCCCCCCCCCCCCAACCCACACACAACCCCCCCCAACACACACACAACCCCCCCAACACACATACAGCCCCCCAACACACACACAACCTCCCCCCAACACACACAACCCCCCCCCAACACACACACAACCCCCCCCAACACACACACAACCCCCCCCAACACACACACAACCCCCCCCCAACACACACAACCCCCCCCCCAACACACACAACCCCCTCCCCAACACACAAACAACCCCCCCAACACACACACAACCCCCCCAACACACACACAACCCCCCCAACACACACACAACCCCCCCAACACGCACACAACCCCCCCAACACGCACACAACCCCCCCAACACGCACACAACCCCCCCAACACGCACACAACCCCCCCAACACGCACACAACCCCCCCAACACGCACACAACCCCCCCCAACACGCACACAACCCCCCCCAACACGCACACAACCCCCCCCAACACGCACACAACCCCCCCCAACACGCACACAACCCCCCCCCCCCCAACACGCACACAACCCCCCCCAACACGCTCACAACCCCCCCAACACACACCCCCCCAACACACACACTCCCCCCCCCCCCCCAACACACACACTCCCCCCCCCAACACACACACACTCCCCCCCCCCACACACCCCCAACACACACACACACACCCAACACACACCCCCCCAACACCCCCCCCAACACACACACTCCCCCCCCCCCCCCCCCCCACCACCCCACCACCCCACCACCCCACCACCCCAACACCCCACCACCCCAACACCCCACCCAGCCCCCCAACACACACACACAGCCTCCCCCAACACACACACAACCCCCCAACCCACACACAACCCCCCCCAACACACACAACCCCCCTTCAACACACACACAACCCCCCAACACACACACAACCCCCCCAACACACACACAACCTCCCCCCAACACACACAACCCCCCCCAACACACACACAACCCCCCCCCAACACACACACAACCCACCCAACACACACACAACCCCCCCATCACACACACAACCCCCCCAACACACACACAACCCCCCCCAACACACACACTCTTCCCCCCCCCAACACACACACTCCCCCTCCCCCACACCCCCCAACAAACACACACACCCAACACCCCCCCCCCACACACACCCCCCCCAACACCCCCCCCCAACACACCCCCCCCCCCCAACACCGCCCCCCAACACCGCACCCCCCCAACACCGCCCCCCAACACCCCCCCCAAACACCCCACCCAGCCCCCCAACACACACACAGCCTCCCCCAACACACACACCGCCTCCCCAACACACACACAACCCCCCCCCAACACACACACAACCCCCCCCAACACACACACAACCCCCCCAACACACACACAACCCCCCCAACACACACACAACCCCCCAACACACACACAACCCCCCCAACACACACACAACCCCCCCAACACCCCCCCAACACACACACCCCCCCCCACCACCACCACACCCCCCACCACCACCACACCCCCCCAACACCACCACACCCCCCCAACACCACCACACCCCCCCAACACCACCACACCCCCCCATCACCACCACACCCCCCCAACACCACCACACCCCCCCAACACCACCACACTCCCCCAACACCCCCCCCCCCACCACCACACACACCCAACACCACCCCCCCCAACACCACCACCCCCCCAACACCACCACCACCCCCCCAACACCACCACCACCCCCCAACACCACAACCCCCCCAACACCACCACAACCCCCCCAACACACACACAACCCCCCCAACACACACACAACCCCCCCAACACACACACAACCCCCCCAACACACACACACAACCCCCCCAACACACACAACCCCCCCAACACACAGACAACCCCCCCAACACACAGACAACCCCCCCAACACACACACACAACCGCAAAACACACACACACAACCCCCCCCCAACACACACACAACCCCCCCCAACACACACACACACCCCCCACCACCACCCCCCCCAACACCACCCCCCCCCAACACCACCCCCCCCCAACACCACCCCCCCCAACACCACCACCCCCCCCCAACAACACCACCAACCCCCTCCCCCAACACCACCACCCCCCCCAACACCACCAACCCCCCCCAACACCACCAACCCCCCCAACACCACCAACCCCCCCAACACCACCAACCCCCCCCCAACACCACCAACCCCCCCCAACACCACCAACCCCCCCCAACACCACCAACCCCCCCCCAACACCACCAACCCCCCCCAACACCACCAACCCCCCCCAACACCACCACACCCCCCCAACACCACCACACCCCCCCCAACACCACCACACCCCCCCAACACCACCACACCCCCACCAACACCACCCCCCCAACACCACCCCCCCAACACCACACCCCCCCAACACCACTCCCCCCAACACCACCCCCCCCAACACCACCACCACCCCCAACCCCACACCCCCCCCCCCACACACCCCCCCAACCCCACACACTCCCCCCAACCCCACACACTCCCCCCAACCCCACACACTCCCCCCAACCCCACACACTCCCCCCAACCCCACACACTCCCCCCAACCCCACACACTCCCCCCAACCCCACACACTCCCCCCAACCCCACACACTCCCCCCAACCCCACACACTCCCCCCAACCCCACACACTCCCCCCAACCCCACACACTCCCCCCAACCCCACACACTCCCCCCCCCCCCCCCCAACCCAACACACAGTCCCCCCCCAACCCCACACACACTTCCCTCCCCACCCAACCCCACACACACTTCCCCCCCCCCAACCCCACACACACTCCCCCCCCCCCCAACACACACACTCCCCCTCCCCCCACACCCCCCAACACACACCCCCCCCCAACACCCCCCCCCAACACCCCCCCCCAACACCCCCCCCCAACACCCCCCCCCAACACACCCCCCCCAACACACACTCCCCCCCCCCCCCCCCCCAACACCGCCCCCCAACACCCCCCCCCAAACACCTCACCCAGCCCCCCAACACACACACAGCCTCCCCCAACACACACACAGCCTCCCCCAACACACACACAACCCCCCCAACACACACACAACCCCCCCCAACACACACACAACCCACCCAACACACACACAACCCCCCCAACACACACACAACCCCCCCAACACACACACAACCCCCCCAACACACACACAACCCCCCCAACACACACACAACCCCCCCAACACACACACAACCCCCCCAACACACACACAACCCCCCCAACACACACACAACCCCCCCAACACACACACAGCCCCCCCAACACACACACAACCCCCCCAACACACACACAACCCCCCCAACACCCCCCCAACACACACCCCCCCCACCACCACCACACCCCCCACCACCACCACACCCCCCACCACCACCACCACCCCCAACACCACCCCCCCCAACACCACCCCCCCCAACACCACCCCCCCCCCCAACACCACCACACCCCCCCAACACCACCCCCCCCACCACCATACACCCCCAACACCACCCCCCCCAACACCACCACCCCCCCAACACCACCACCACCCCCCAACACCACCCCCCCCAACACCACCACAACCCCCCCAACACACACACACAACCCCCCCAACACACAGACAACCCCCCCAACACACAGACAACCCCCCCAACACACAGACAACCCCCCCCAACACACAGACAACCCCCCCAACACACACACACAACCCCCCCAACACACACACAACCCCCCCCCCAACACACACACAACCCCCCCCAACACACACACACACCCCCCACCACCCCCCCCCCCAACACCACCACCCCCCCAACACCACCACCCCCCCCAACACCACCACCCCCCCCAACACCACCACCCCCCCCAACACCACCACCCCCCCCAACACCACCACCCCCCAACACCACCACCCCCCAACACCACCACCCCCCAACACCACCACCCCCCAACACCACCCCCCCCCAACACCACCACCCCCCCAACACCACCACCCCCCCAACACCACCACCCCCCCCCCAACACCACCACCCACCCCCCAACACCACCACCCCCCCCCCCCAACACCACCACCCCCCCCCAACACCACCACCCCCCCCCCAGCACCACCACCCCCCCCCAACACCACCACCCCCCCCAACACCACCACACCCCCCAACACCACCACACCCCCCCCAACACCACCCCCCCAACACCACCCCCCCAACACCACTCCCCCCCAACACCACTCCCCCCCAACACCACTCCCCCCCAACACCACTCCCCCCAACACCACTCCCCCCCAACACCACTCCCCCCAACACCACCCCCCCCCAACACCACCACCACCCCCCAACCCCACCACCACCCCCCAACCCCACACCCCCCCCCCCCACACACCCCCCCCAACCCCACACACTCCCACCAACCCCACACACTCCCACCAACCCCACACACTCCCCCCCCAACCCCACACACAGTCCCCCCCAACCCCACACACAGTCCCCCCCCAACCCCACACACAGTCCCCCCCCCCCAACCCCACACACACTCCCCCCCCCCCCCAACCCCACACACACTCCCCCCCCCCCCCCCCAACCCCA